>NW_026262626.1:31140101-31385101 GCF_021869535.1 Mytilus californianus
TATGAAACAAATGATCTACAAATAAAATGACACATGAAGCAAAGTTTAAGTGGCCCAAAAGCTGCAACAATTCCCTTTTTGTACATGAATTTCTCCTGTATAATTTTTTGATGAATTCACAAATGCAATTGACTTTATTAAGGGGCAGTTGAGCTTCCATTTTTTCAGAATCTAGAATTATACCCAAATATTCTAAACCTTTTTACAGGACCTATTGTCCTATATTTAGCTATAGGAATGCTCAGTTTATGAGCTTATGCCATCACTTGGCGTCCGTCGTCGTCCGTCATCTGTCGCCGTCGTCGTCGTCTGTCGTCATCGTCTGTTGTCCTCTGTCGTCGTCGTAAACTATTTAAAAAATCTTCTCCTCTGAAACTACTGGGCCAAATACCTTCAAACTTTATCTAAATGTTCCTTAGGGTATCTCGTTTATAAATTGTATCAAAAGTTTTGATCCATCGACAAACATGACCGCCATGGCTAAAAATAGAACATAGGGGTCAAATGCAGTTTTTGGCTTATATCTCAAAAACTAAAGCTTTTAGAGCAAATCTGACATGGGGCAAAATTGTTCAATTGGTCAAGATCTATCAGCTCTGAAATTTTCAGACGAATCGAACAACCCATTGTTGGGTTGCTGCCACCGAATTGGTAGTTTTAATAAACTGTAAGCAGCAATAATGTTCAGCAAAGTAAGATCTACAAAAAAGTTAATATGACCAAAATTGTCAATTGACCCCTTAAGGAGTTATTGCCCTTTAAAAACAATTTTACACAATTTGTTCATAAAGTTTGCTAACATTTAAAAATCTTCTCCTCTGAAATACAGGTGAGCGATTCAGGCTCTTGAGAGACTCTTGTTTGAAAATCATCATCATTATAGTCAAAGTCCTCTCACTTTTAGCATCTGGTGGATCTATGGTTAGGAAATCATCCAATAAATGCAAAATGCTATTAACTTTGTAATTGTTTTCTGCATTATGACACAAAGCTTGGGATAAATGGTCAAAAATTTTGGGGCTTGAATGACATCCAAAAGTCAAACGGACATAAAAATAATACATTTTTTCCCATTTTATGCAAAAAAGAGGCCACTGACTTAGGACAATTTTTGAATGCATCGGATATGTCGAACCTGCAAAGCCAGGAATTTCTTTGAAATTTCAAAATGACATCAATGGCGTCACCTATTCTTACATAAGACATTGAGTAATCCTGTTTGTCAATTAGACCATTAATGCTTAGATGGTTGTCATCATCATGTGGTGTAGATAAGTCCAATATTAAGCCCTTTTTATCAGAATATTTCCCTTCTGCAATACCAGTGGGACTTAACCTATATTTTTCAAAAGGTGGGTCCTTAAAAGGCCCATACAAGAAACCTTTATAAACTTCTTTATCTATCAACTAAGAAACCACTTCTGGTTGTGTTCTAGCAGATAAACTATTCCTACATTCTTTTGTAGGTAAATCTGTTGTTGCTACCAAAGTATCAAAGCCTTTCTCTAAGCCATTGCATAAATAATTTACTAATTTTTTGTCAGGATGAGATAATAATTCTTCTGCAAGTTTAATTACATTAATTGGAGTAGTTGCCTGATACGGAAAATCATGTAGTCATTGACCTTGCTAAGTATTTGTTGCAGTATTTCTTTCTCAAACTTTTGTGAAGGGTTAACTGTATGTGGCTTAGCTTGTACTTCTGTCCTACCTTGAGAGGGGAAAACTTTTTGACAAGCTAATAGTGTATGACCAGCGACTTTACATTTACTACAGATGTGTGAAAAATGACAAAAACTCCTGGTACAACCCCTACTGGTATTAAAATTATTGCACACCTCCCTCCCAGAATGATAAACCTTCTTTCTACTTAACTTATCAGTATTGTCTACCTGCCTTGATAATTTATCTGGGTTATCTTGATGCGCCATGGAGGTCTGCATAGGACAAAAAGCTGTAGTTTGATCAACCAAATTACAAATTTTGCAAACATTTACATTCCCACCAGCAACTATTAAGGAAAGAAGATCCTTATCTCTTTTGCTCAAGTCAACCTTAATCCTTCTCTCCCTTAAAAGAGCTGCTGATTTTGCAGAAAACAATTTGAGATAATCATAAAATCTATCACCATAAAAATTACTAATATCTATAATCTCATCTTCATAAGCATCCAGCTCTGCTCTACGATCAGGATAAGCTGATGACATAACCCGTTTAAACTTGCCAAATGCCTTAATGAATTCTTGAATTGTGAGTTTCCTATTTAGACGGGGTCTGGCTTCCCTGAGATATTTATTTCTAACCCATTAGCTGTAACAGAGTGAACTAATGGGGACTTTCATAATTTGGGATAAGAAGAGATGCCAAATTTACATCCTTACTGTCAATGATTTGCTTCTGAATAAATGGAGATATTATGTCCACATTAGAGTATTCATCAAAATGCACTCCAAATGAAAAATTTCCCATGTGTGTTCCTGACACGAAAGATGCATTCTCTGTATTTCTTTGTAAACAATGTTCTTGGTAATTTCCTCTGTTAAAAGTGTAACTTTCACTCCTATTGCAAATCCCTGTATTATTAAACCGCTGTTGTTGAATTCTCTATTCATGTCCTGAGTCTTGTCTCTGTTAATCAACTTTTTGAAAGTCTCTTGAAGTCCTGCAAAACACTGAGCTATGTTTTGTGATTCAGTCTTGTTCCTGTCTGTTCCACCATTTTCATTTTCACCATTTGATACACTGCTTCTGTGTTGATGCACTGATTCTGCCAAGGTAATCGGAACAGCTCTTTGGCGAGGAATCTGTGTTAATCTCATTAGCACCAGAGTTCTCTGTTTGTTGTGTCTCTCTAGGTGTTACTCCTTCACTACTATTCTCTATATAAAGTTGTTTTAACACTTGTTTTGACATTCCAGTAGTTGTCCTAATACCCTTTTTGTTAAGTTCTTCTTTCAGCTGGTTTAAAGTCCTGTTAGATGGGTTATTAGAATCCCATTGGCTCTCATATTGAAGGAGAACTCGTAGTCTTCCTTTGCATACCCATTTTTTTCCTCTGCCTGACATTTTGTTGTCAGATATTCCAAAATAATGTTTATTTCTCCAGTTAAATTAGTCGGAATTATATTTAATAGTTCAAAAGCTGTATACGGGTAACTGCTTTAGTAAAAGTAATCCAAACACTGAAGTTCAAGTTTTTAGCTAATACACTATTTGAGCAAAAAGTAGTCTTGGTTTTTGATACACAACTTCTTAATGGGATACTCTTAAATTGGAGGAGCTAAACTGCATCCAGGTTTATGTACAAACAAACAAAGGACAAAGGAAGCTAAATGCCACAAGTGGTCACTAATTAACAAGACATGTGTATTGGACCTGATGTAATGAAACCTCCTGCTGAGCTGTCCTGCTAAGAACATGTGATAAACTTCACATCTAGCTAATTGAGATATGATAATAAATCTGTTTCATCTCAATAGTAAAGAAAACACACATCCTGGGAAAATCCTAAAATAATGACTACTGAGTGTAATGAAAATCGAACTATGTATAAACATTACTTATATAACATATAAGTGCCTATTTATTATTAAAATTATTTTAACAGATGGGATCCAGACTTGTTAGTTGGTTATGAAATACAAAAAAGTTCTTGGGGATATTTATTGCAAAGAGCAGCTCAAGTTGGTATTGACCTATGTTCACAGATATCTAGGATACCAGGTAATTATATACGAATCTACTTATTGATACTTTTGGACACATTAATTGTCATCTGGTAAAATGTTTGAATATTTTTGTATTTGAATTCTGTACACATTTTTCTTGTTTCTAGATTAATTCTTGCTGTTCCTTATGTTGCTTTATGAAACTTTCTTTGATTATGCTGATGATCATCATTGATAATGAGTTGTGTTTTTTAACCAGTGGCAAATATTACATGCATATCACTGACTAAAACAAGTTATTTTGATATAAATATTAACCCTGCTATTTACTTTACCAACATGCTGAGCCAGATTTTTAATGTGTTAGTTAAGAGACAACCATTTGATTTTTCAAGGGGGTGGGGGGACCAGGAGGATTTAAAATAAATGATTTTGCCCAAAACAGGATGAAAATGAATAATTGCAACAATAAATGTAGGAATCAATTGTGAATAAAAGTGAAAATAAATTTTCACATGGTTTATTTTCATGTGGCAAAGCCTGGGAAAAAACATAACCATGCCTAGCATTAAATGATTAAAAAGAATATTAAATCCAGAAAAAAATTTATCAGTCTTTTTCTCAATTTTAAGGACAGTTTGGAACATATTGTATAGACACTTGACTTGTGTTGGAGACCATTTGTTGACCTATTGAAGTATTTTATTTTCATTGGGTTACTTTCCCATCTTGTTCTCCTGCTGAAGGTTGTGGTTCTTTCCAGGTACTCCAGCTTTCTCCACCAATAAAAATTGGCCACCATGATTAAGCCAAGAGTGCTGAAATTGGCATTAAACATTAACTATCAATCAGTCATCTCCTTGTGTATATATATTTGGTCTTTTGGAAAATGTTGTTTGTGCTGTATTTAGACCCCTCTACCAAGAAATTTGTTTTGCATGCACACGTATAAAAATTGCGGTTTTTATCCAGCGCAATCATAGGTTTGAACGTTGTTTTCAATTTAGACTTGTATATATATATATAGCCCCATCCCCATCTAATACATCTACCTACTGTAAATTCAGAAATTAATGCATGCTTGCTCTTTCTGGCAGCAGCGGCAGCTTCAACAATGTATTAGTTTGTGATCAGGGCTGTTTATGGGGAACTACTAGTACTAGTGGTAGGTAAATCATATTAAGTTTACAGTTAAGGTGATTTGCTCTGTCCCTTCAGTCATTGTCTGTTGACTTTTGAAAGTTTTTGTAGTTTTCATTTATTAGTGATAAGGTCAGATTAAAAGGGCATTAGCAGATTATATATGATTTTTTTTTGTTTCAAACATTTGTAAAAGCGGAATAGTGAAATAATATTTCTCTATAAGCAGTCAGTTTGGTTCAACTTTGTCAATATAAGCTCCAAAACATCGCTGCTTTATTATTGGCTTGCAAGTCAATAATTCGACTCATTTGAATCCTTCACATGAACTTTAATTTGACCCTTACTTGTGATTGCCATCATTGGGTTACACATGACTTTTAATTATTGAAAAGAAAAGAATGTCAACATTAAAAGGTATTTTTTAAACAAGGCAGCCACTAGGTAGAACCGATTCTACCCACAAAAAATCATTCAAATACAGTTAAATAAAGGCAACAGTAGTATACCGCTGTTCAATAGTCATAATTCCATTTAGCAAAAAAATCCAGGTAACACACTAAAACTGAAGAAAACACAAGAAGTATAAGAGGAATTTAACAACAGAAACACTTGATTTACTTTTTGATAATGTCAGCTAGATGATTTACATATTCTAAATTGATGACATGAACAACCCTAGAAAAATTGTCATTATATTTGAACCCCCTACCATGGAAAATTGAACCACCCAACCTATTAGGTCAACATTTTAATTTATATTAGCATTTACACTACTAGTTTTAAAGCTGCAATAAATACGATGAATAGAAAAGAAATGTTTAAACAGATTTCTTATCATTTTTCTTAGCCATTTTATTTTGACCCCCTACCATGGAAAATTGAACCCCTTTATAATCAGATGTTTGAATTTCAATTTATAATAGCATTTTAACAACTAACATTATATCATGTTCCAATTAGTATCTAGAATTATTAAAGAAAGGGGGTTCAATTTTCCAAGGTAAAGGCAAAAGTTTAAACAATGGTAATAGATTTATGATGCCCATATTTCATCTAGTTTTATGTTAAACAATCCATCCTTAGGCAGGTGCTGATATTTTATGATTGTACAAAAAAGTTAACTAAGGACACAATAACATATAAGTAGCCATGAGCTATTGTTTAAGAGTGTCACTCCTAAATAATAACTGGCTACTTCTTTTGCTATCTGCTAATATATTTATTTAACTAGCTCTGTTTCAGTAACTGTGCTTTGTATTGATCTATTGAGACAAGCCCGTTTGAAATGATTTTTCTCTTGCCTGGAACTGTCACAGTATGCAAGACATAAAGATTACAATCCCGCGCTTGCGTAAACTATGTGTGTAAAGCTTATATTTCAGAGGTAAAAAACCTGGATGCTTCATACCTTTCATACAGATGCCTTGTGTTACAAAATTTCTGTCTGTCATATGTCCATTGTCCTTAACCTCATTTTCATGGTTCAGTGACTTCTTGGGAAAAAATGTATAGTTTTGTTGTCATATGAATGTCTCACTTATTATGAGTAGAAGAATAACTATATTTGGTATATGGGTTCCTTGCAAGGACTACTATAAAATTAGGTCGTAGTCAGGTGAACTCTGTCTGACAGACATATTAAAAGATCAAGGATAAAGTTATGTGATTAGGTTGCTTTCTCAGATACTTTAAGCAGTAGATCAATATGTGGTGTATGAAATGATTGTAAGGTGTAACTAAATGTCTGTCTGGCATTTATCATCTGACCTTGACCTCATTTTCATGGTTCATTGGTCTATGTTTATATTTCATGGTTCAGTCTGTTTCTTGGATACTATAAGCAATAATGAAGTGGGCAAGACATTTCAGTGAATGCACTCTTGTTATAGTTTGTTGTTATTTTGTTTTGTGCTGTGTTGATTTTGGAGGTTATTGTCCTAACTGCTTAGGAATTAGGGGCCAAAAGCAAGGATTTTTCTTGTTTCAGGACAATAACTTGTGTAAAAGTGTATGGATCTCCATGAAATTGTACCACAAGGTTCAATACCTCATAAGGAAGGTTGGGATTGCTTTTGGAGGGTAAATTGGCCCAAACCGGTTAGGAATTAGGGGCCAAAAAACTTAGGATTTTCTGGTTTCCAGACAATAACTTTTGTATATATGTATGGATCTCTATGAAAGAGGGACGAAAGATACCAGAGGGACAGTCAAACTCACAGATGGAAAACAAACTGACAACGCCATGGCCAAAAATAAAAAGACAAACAGACAAATAATAGTACAGATGACACAACATAGAAAACCAAAGACTAAGCAACACGAACCCAACCAAAAACTGGGGGTGATCTCAGGTGCTCCGGAAGGGTAAGCAGATCTTGCCCCACATGTGGCACCCATCATGTTGCTTATGTTATTACAAATCTGGTAAATAGTCTAATTCGGTAAGTCACATTCGTGAAAAGGGAGGGTATTATAGTTACGACATAAGGAACATATCCGATATCATCTGTTAAACGGTTATTCCATAACGGTCAACCAACTCGTGATGGCGTCTGTAAAATTTACGAAGGGATGACTGCAACTTCACTATTTGGAACTCTTGGTTTAATAGCTTCCTTATGAAATTATGCCACAAGGTTTCATACCAAAAAAGGAAGTTTGGGATTGATTTTTGGAGTAATTGGCATAACCGTTTAACAATTAGGGGCCTTAAAACTAGGATTTTCTGGTTTCCAGACAATAACTTGAGTATAATTGTATGGATCTCTATGAAAATGTACCACAAGGTTTCATACCAAAAAAGGAAGGTTGGGATTGATTTTGGGGATTATGGCCCTAACCGTTTAGGTAAAAGAGGCCAAAAACAATACTTTTCTAATACTTTGTATAAATTGCTTATTTCTTTACCAATTTCAATGGGGTTTAATAGTTTTGAATTTTTGGGGTTCTTTAATATGCTGAATCTAACTGTGGATATAGATTTTTGATATGGGGCCCCATCTTTAAGATGGTCCACATTGAGGTCCAAAGGGTCCAAAATTAAAATTTGTTTGATTTTATCAAAAATTGAATTATTGGGGTTCTTTGATATGCTGAATCTAATTATGTATTTAGATATTTGTCTTGACTGTGACATAAGTCACAGTATGCGAAATATATGGATTACTATCCGGTGGCAGTGGCAGCGTAAACTATTTGTATAAAGCTTTATATTTCAGAAGGTAGAAGACTTGGATGCTTCATACCTTGTATGCAGATACCTTATATTACGAAGTTTCCTTCTGTCATATGTCCATTGTCCTTCACCTCATTTTCTTGGTTCAGCAACTGCTTTAAATTTTTTTATAGTTTTTTGTCTTTTGAATTTCTCACTTATTATTAGTAATAGGATAACTCTATTTGGTATATGGGTTCCTTTCAACATCTACATGTCAGTCAGACCTCATTTCAAGGATTAGTGATCAAGGTTAAAGTAACATGATTAGGTCTGTTTCTCAAACACTATAAGCAGTAGGTCAACTATACTATGTGTGCTGTATGGAATGATTGTAAGGGGTACATGTCAGTCTGGCAGGTTTCATCTGACCTTGACCTCATTTCCATGGTTCATTGGTAATTTTTTTTATGTCTGTTTTTCAATTACTATAACATGGATTTTTCTAGCATTCCATAGGGTCCAGTATTCTTAATTTCAGAAGGAAAAATTTCCAAAGGATCTCAAAATTTCAAACAAATAAATCCAGAAGTTATACTTACCGAAACAATGCTCTTCATTTTGAAGGTGAAAAAGGCAGTAAACTCTTATCACATCTTCCCTTTAAGAAAAACGGTATTTTGATACTAAAATAAAATATTTTTACACAACATTGTTTCTGTTATTGTTACAGTCCTTGGATGGTGTAAACTTCCCACTTACTCCATACACCATTACACCATTCACCATACACCATTACACCATACACCTTGTGCCATTACACCATACACGTTACACCTTTGCACCATACACCTTACACATTACACAATACACCATTCCCCCATTCTATCTACACGATCCGAAATTACCCATAATGCAATTAAATTTCAAAGAAAGCGTGCGACTACAAAATTATTTATTTGTTTTAAAAAACGAATTTTGATCACAATATTGTAAATTAATGTATAAAATTAAAACCTCCGTGGTCATGCCTATGATGGTTATAAAACAATACAGATTAAATATATATACATGTATTTGTAAATAAAGTACGCATAAAACTTTGCTTGTAATGCAATCTTTATCCACGATCTGCCTATCTATATATTAAAAGCGATATTCGTTACAAGGCTATTATTATCGGTTTTAAAATGTAGCGTAAATCTTATAAACTTGGTTTTCAGATAAAATCGACAAACAATGCCAAAAACGAATAGTACTTAGATCTTATAAATAATCATGATAAATGAAAGCAATATTGGTGTACAGTTAATCATGCTTATGGCCAGCGTAATATTAATAATATTTCTTTTTCTGCACCAATCAGCAGTGCAAGTATGCATGTCCTTTTTTTTTATTCAAATAATTGCATGAATCATCACAAAAAATCAGTAGTTTTCACATCTCAGACTGGCTCCAATATAACATTTTTGTTTACTGTCTCATGCAGGAACATATATATATTATTTGTAGTTTTGAAACTTCAGGCCAGAGACATATATACACATATGTGTATATATGTCTCTGTTCAGGCTGACTGGTACATGTACAACAAAATTATTTTAATGCATCAAACAAAACTGACCATATTTGCACTTAATTATTAAAATTGAGAATGGAAATGGGGAATGTGTCAATCTGTTAATTTATATATAGGGTTAAAAAATTTGGAAATATTTTTGTCCTCTTTTTATTAAAAATATTGTCTCACAACAAAATTTCAGTACTTTTGATACCTCAGGCTGACTCATATCTATAACAAAATTATTTTAACGCATCAACCAAAACTGACCATTTTTCACTTTATTATGTAAATCTATACATAGCCACATAGTAAATCAGCAATAGTTTGATGTCAGGATGGATTGTATAATACAAATGACAGCAACATTGCAATACAACATCTACAATGACAACAAAAATTTGTCCCCAACAATCTAGATTGCCAGCATGTCCTCTTTTTATTCAAAATAATGTCTCGCAACAAAATTTCAGTAGTTTTGAAACCTAAGGCTGACTCGTAGAACAAAATGATTTTAACGAATCAACCAAAACTGACCATATTTGCACTTTATTATGTAAATCTATATAGCTGCATAGTAAATCAACAATATTTTGATGTCAGAATGGATTGCATTATACAAATGACAGCAACAATGCAACACAATGACAACAAAAATTTGTCCCCATCAATCTAGATTGCCAGCATGTCCTCTTTTTATTCAAAATATTGTCTCGCAACAAAATTTCAGTAATTTTGATACCTCAGGATAACTCATATAACAAAATTATTTTAACGCATCTACCAAAACTGACCATATTTGCACTAGATGTATATATATGCCACATAGTAAATCAGCTATATTCTATTGTCAGAATGGATTGTAAAATAGAAATGACAGCAACAATGCAACACAATGACAACAAAAAATTGTCCCCATCAATCTAGATTGCCAGCATGTCCTCTTTTATTCAAAAAATTGTCTCGCAACAAAATTTCAGTAATTTTTATACCTCAGGCTGACTAGTATACCAAATTATTTTAACACATCAACAAAAAATGAACATTTTTGCACTTTATTATGTATATCTATATAGCCACACGTAAATCAGCAATATCTTGATGTCAGGATGGATTATATAATACAAATGACAACAATAGTGCAATACAATGACAACAAAAATTTGTCCCCATCAATCTAGATAGCCATTATATCCTCTTTTTATTCAAAATATTGTCTCGCAAGAAAATTTCAGATGTTTTGATACCTCAGGCTGACTCATATAACAAAATTATTTTAAAGCATCAACCAAAACTGACAACATTTGCATTTTATTATGTAAATCTATATAGCCGCATAGTAAATCAGCAATATTTTGATGTCAGGATGGATTGTATAATACAAATGACAGCAACATTGCAATACAATGACAACAAAAATTTGTCCCCATCAATCAAGATAGCCAGCATGTCCTCTCTTTATTCAGAATATTGTCTCGCAAGAAAATTTCAGTAGTTTTGATACCTCAGGCTGACTTGTATTACAAAATTATTTTAAAGCATCAACCAAAACTGACCATATTTGCACTTTTAGTATTATGTATATCTATATAGCCACATAGTAAATCAGCTATATTTTATTGTCAGAATGGATTATATAATACAAATAACAGTAACATTGCAACACAAAGACAACAAAAATTATCCCCATCAATCTAGATTGCCAGCATGTCCTCTTTTTTATTCAAAATATTGTCTCACAAAAAAATTTCAGTAATTTTGATACCTAAGGCTGACTAGTATAACAAAATTATTTAAACGCATCAACAAAAACTGACCATATTTGCACTTTATTATGTATATCTATATAGCCACATAGTAAATCAGCAATATCTTGATGTCAGGATGGATTGTAAAATACAAATGACAGCAACATTGCGATACAATGACAACAAAAATTTGTCCCCATCAATCAAAATAGCCAGCATGTCCTCTTTTTATTCAAAATATTGTCTCGCAAGAAAATTTCAGTAGTTTTGATACCTCAGGCTGACAGTATAAATAGTACAACAAAATGATTTTAAAGCATCAACCAAAACTGACCATATTTGCACTTTTTTATGTTAATCTATATAGCCGCATAGTAAATCAGCAATATTTTGATGTCAGGATGGATTGTATAATACAAATGACAGCAACATTGCAATACAATGAAACAAAAATTTGTCCCCATCAATCTAGATAGCTAGCATGTCCTCTTTTTGTTCAAAATGTTGTCTCGCAACAAAATTTCAATAATTTTAATACCTCAGGCTGACTCGTATAACAAAATTATTCAACAGAATCAAACAAAACTGACAATATTTGCACTTTATTATGTAAATATATATAGCCGCATTATAATGCAATAATATTTTGATGTTAGGATGGCTTATATTTAAATACATACTGACATATGACAGAATATTGGAAAACAATGACTACAAAATCTTGTCCGTTTTAATTTAGAGTGCCAGCATTTCATCTCCCTTATTCGTAATATAAAACTGTCACTAAAGTCGGTATCAGTACCTATATTTCCCACTTCTGAATATGGATGGGTACGTCACAGATTCATCGTGTGATGGGTTGGTCTGCGCATAAATTAGTCATGCTTGCTGAGGTGTGATGATTTAAACTCAGTAGTTCAGGATGGTTAAATGTATAATAAAACTATTCCACCACATCATCCAACACTGTGACTGACATGACAGATTTCATTTGTACTTTATAATGCAAAGTATGAGAAGTTCTCTTCTAGGAAAAGTATACTGTTAGTATATTATGTCGGTTGGTTGATTTTGTTGGTGGCTAAATATCAAGTGGCAAATATTTCATTCCTGTTCACATAAGTATATTTTTTTCGGACGTTCAAGATATCATTTATAATCCGTAAAGACAAATCTAACGAAATAGACGAGATTGTTCATAATTATACAACACCTTATGTGCAATAACACTGTACAATTTTCCTTTGAACATTTTTTGGAACACAGAATCGTAAATCCAAGACAAACAAACTTTAAGGTGAATTACGATGAAATATTTATAAAGAGACTGTCAAAATTGGGGAACCAAGTATCGTTAAAAATATTGTTGATAACCCATGATATAAAAATATTGTTCTGATGCGTGGATAACCTTTCTATCCGCCTTCTAGTTTAAAAAAAAATCCTTTCTTTTATGATAACTGCATGTGATCACAAGTGTGTAAGTTTATAGCCATTGTTTAATGTAAATAAGAATATGAAAAAAAAGATTTTTTGATATACATACTATCTATAACATAGTGTCTAACGAGTAAAGTAATTTGCTTTACTGGGAAAAAAGAACAATAGGATTATTATTATTGTTTATGTTTACAATCCGAAAAATTAAAATAAAATGAACTTCGGTTTCAACCAATGAAATGTCGTACACCATTCATTCACACCATTCCCGATCGCATGTCACACAATCACACCATTCCTCATACACTATTACACCATTCCCCTTACACCATACACCATAGCACCATACACCTTCTACCATTGCACCATATACCATACACCATTACACCATACACATTTTTTTGGGAAGTTTACACCATCCAAGGGCTGTATTTTCACAAAAAGGATAATTTCTAAAAAAATATACACACTAAAACTCACATCTGGTATGTATGTTGTTTTCCCAATATCATTGAAAGTCTCATAAAAAAATCCCAAAACTTCCCATGGTCCTTTTTCCTAAAATAAACAGAAAAACCTCTGCATAAGCAATAGGTCAACTGTATTTGGTAAATGGAATAATTGAAAGGTGTATATGTCTGTCTGACAGGATTTATCTGACCTTGACCTCATTGTCATAGATCATTAAAAATATTTAGTAAAACCTTTTAACATAAAATCAATGGTCAATAAAACCTCATTAAGGTTCAAAGGGTCCAAAATTAAACTTTGTTTGATTTAAAAAAAAAATGCATTCTTTGGGTTCTTTGATATGCTGAATCTAACCGTGTATTGAATTTTTGATTTTGGGTCTGGTTTCAAACTGGTCCACATTAAGGTCCAAAGGGTCTAAAATAATACTTAATTGGATTTTAACAAAAATTGAATTCTTGAGGTTCTTTGATATGCTGAATCTAAGCATTTATCTAGATTTTTGATTTTCGGCCTAGTTTTCAAGTTGGTCCTAAAGTAAACTTGGGTTGATTTCAACAAAAATTGAATATATGGCGTTCTTTGATATGCTGAATCTTACCATGTACCGGTATTTAGATTCTGGATATTGGGCCCTGTTATCAAATTGTCCACATTGAGGTCCAAAGGATCTAAAATTAAACTTAGTTTAATTTTTGGGGTTCCTTGCAAGGGTCCGGAAAGGTTCATTTATGCCAGTTTTCACCTAAACTGAAAGCTATTTGTCCTAAATGGCAGATCGGGATTTAAGACAATTTTTTATGCCCCAGCCGTAGCTGAGGGGGCATTAAGTTTTACCCTTGTCCGTCTGTACGTCCGTCCGTCCGTACCTCCCAAAATTGGTTTCCGTTCTCTAACTTTAGTTTGCCTCAACCAAATGTTATGAAACTTATATACAATGCTTATAACCACAAAACACAGATCAAGTTTGAATTTTGGTGGCGTCACTTTTACCTTTCTAGAGTTATGCCCTTTACAAATGGAAAAATTGCTGAATTTTTCGTTTCCGTTCTCTAACTTTAGTTTGCCTCAATTAAATGTTATGAAACTTATACACAATGCTAATTACCACAAAACACAGATCAAGTTTGAATTTTGGTGGTGTCACTTTTACCGTTCTAGAGTTATGCCCGTTACAAATGGAAAAATTGCTGAAATATTCGTTTCTATTCTCTAACTTTAGTTTGCCTCAACCAAATGTTATGAAACTTATGCACAATGCTAATTACCACAAAACACAGATCAAGTTTGAATTTTGGTAGTGTCACTTTTACTGCTCTAGAGTTATGACCGTTACAAATGGAAAAATTGCTGAAATATTCGTTTCTATTCTCTAACTTTAGTTTGCTTCAAACTTATAAACACTGATAATTACCACAAAACTCAGATCAAGTACAAATTTGGGTAGCGTCACTTTTACAGTTCTTGAGTTATGTCCCTTTATAATTTTAGATGCAAGCGGGGGCATCATCTGTGTCCCATGGACACATTCCCCATTTAGTTTTTACAGAAATAATTTCAGTAATTTCATTGAGATTACTGGGCAGGTTTCTTAAATGCCATTGTGCACTTGTTTTTGCTTTTTAATCCCTTTCCTGTTATAAAACTGCCACTATAGTACAGTATGATAATCCTGAGGGCCCTCCTAATAACCTTATCAATGCTTCCCGGAAAATAAATTTTTCACGAGTCAAACATGTGCTTTACTTACTGTGAAATTGTCTTAACCAGCTTAGACACTTAATCGTGAGATGCAAAATGGTTTCATTCTAGATTAAACTAGTGAAACTATTATGTGTTATATTCAAACACTTTTAAAGGTAATAAAATGAAAAATCCGGTGATTTCCTGTAGATTTGATAAACAGAACGAATCCCAGAAATGGCCAGAATTACTCGTACTTTAGTATTGTTGGAAAACTTCTGGTTTTAATTTTGTCTTCAAAATTGAAAGAAACAGTAGGGATGTCTGAGAATTTTACCATTTTTGTCGAGCCTGCGACTTTTGTCCCAGAAAGCTCGACATAGGGATAGTAATCTGGCAGCGGCGTAAGCTAACTTCTTAAAAGCTTTATATTTTAGAAGCTAGAAGACCTGGATGCTTCATACTTTGTATATAGATGCCTTATGTTACGAAGTTTCCGTCTGTCATATGTCCATTGTCCTTGACCTCATTTTCATGGTTCAGTGACTACTTGAAAAAAAAAGTCAACATTTTTTGTAATGTTAATTTCTTTCTTTTTATGAGTAATAGGATAACTATATTTAGTATGTGCGTACCTTGCAAGGTCTTCATGCCCGTCAGACAATTTTCATTTGACCTCGACCTCATTTCATGGATCAGTGAACAAGGTTAAATTTTCGTGGTCAAGTTCATATATCAGATACTATAAGCAGAAGGTCTAATATATTTGGTATATGGAATGATTGTAAGGTGTACATGTCCAACTGGTAGGTTTCATCTGACCTTGACCTCATTTTCATGGTTCAGTGGTCAAAGTTAAGTTTTTGAGTTTTGGTCTTTTTTTCTAATACTATATGCAATAGGTCAACTATAAATGGTGTATGGAAATATTTTATGATGTACATGTCAGTCTCACAGGTTTTATTTGACCTTGACCTCACATTCACGGTTCATTTCTCAGTGTTAAGTTTTTGTGTTTTGGTCTGTTTGTCTTCATCTATAAGCAATAGATCAACTATATTTGATGTATGGAAGGATTTTAAGGTGTATATGTCTGTCTGGCAGGTATCATCTGACCTTGACCTCATTTTCATGGTTCATTGGTCAATGTTAAGTTTTCTTGTTTAAGACTGTTTCTTAGAAACAATAAGCAATAGGTCAACTATGTTTGGTTTATTGAATGATTGTAAGGTGTACATGTATTTCTTGTTTGGTTTATCTGACCTTGACCTCATTTTCTTGGATCATGTTAAGTTTATGTGTTACTTGTAGTAAAGCTTTGTATTCAGGACTATCAACAAAAAATCAATGGTTAGTAAAGAAGGCGAGACATTTCAGCGTGTGCACTCTTGTGAGTCATTAAAAAATCATTTCAATTTTAATTTTGCATGCAATTAACTGTTCTTGAACGTTTCTGAAAAGCGGTAAAAAAATTAATGAATTAAATGCAATGAAACAGTCAATACAAGTTTGTTGATGCTATGAATCTAGTGTGAATATATTCGACAGTTTGAAAAAGGGCCCCAACTTATAAGTCGTCTCAAAATGATCGAAATTGTGTGAAAGATATTTCTGGATCCTTAGTTCTTTGATATGCTGAATCTAATAGTAGGGTGTCTAATGTCCAAAAAGTTCTTTGGTTGAGTTTAAATTAATGAAATAACACATGGCTAAATTTTTTTGCAGTGTATAGGAAAATCATTATATCATATAAGAACCCATGGTCATGATTTTCTAAATTTCATGTTTTTTTTCAGGGTACCCCAGATACTGTATTGTATGGGGAATCTTTAGCATGAAAAATAAAATGATTGCGCTCTTCAATGTTGGTGGTTGAAATAGAACTTAGAAGATAGTTTATATATTAAATATATCATAAATTGAAAGTCGAAAGTATTTAAGTAATTTTAGTATAAGTATTTCAGCGTTTAACTAAGACTAAAATTTTACCCGAAATTAACCACATTTTCATTGAAAGCAAAATTAGTATGGTATTGTCACAAGATTTTTTACTCTAACTAAAGCAATAAGACACAATGCATGTGCATGCCAAATTTCATGTGTGAATTATAAGTTATTCTGAAGAAATAAGAAATAAAAAGCAAAAATTAAGTCAACATTTTTGCATTTATACACAACACATTTTAAAGAAAACTTTTATTATATAACATACTAATTATAAACATCATTTTCTAAATTAAATACCATTACATAACAATAAACATTTCTATAACTTAAAATATTACATTATTGGCTTTCTTGGGGCTACTCATTCATTGAAAAATTTAACCTGAAAATGCCTAATGGTAAAAAATTATGTGAATACTTTAAAAAAAAGTTTAACATAAATACATAACAATGATGGAGAGATCCCTGTAGCAAACTTAACTGTATGAAATGTCACCTGGGGAGATCCCGGCAGGTGTGAGCTACTTGACTAGAGAAATTACCGACCTGGAGAGATCCAGGCAGGCCTAATCCTGGGGAGATCCCGACAGGAATTACCTTAATAACTTAAAATACCTAATTGTTCCTGGGGAGATCCCGGCAGGAATTACCTTAAATATTAAAATACATAATTGTTCCTGGGGAGATCCCGGCAGGAATTTACCTAGCTATCTGATGTTTTATTGAATTGGGGGATTATAATTCCCCTTTAATTATAAAGGCCTGAAGCAATTTTTATCCATAATATGAGTAGCCCTTAAATTAGTGCGAAAACAAGTCTAAATGTACAATGTACATATATATAAAACTAAACTTAATTACTACGTTAGTTATTAATGATTAAAACAATTATTAAAGAAAGTCAATATTATGTAAAATTATGTGTTGTAGATTATTAAAAAGTCTCGAATGAAAAAATCCCTTAGGTTCAACAAATAAAATATGAAGCTTTACTATCTATCTATACACTAAATAAAGGCAACAGCAGTATACCGCTGTTCGAAACTCATAAATCGATAGAGATAAAAACAAATCCAGGTTACAAACTAAAACTGAGGGAAACACATCAAATATAAGAGGAGAACAACGACACAACAAAAACACAACATTAAAATGTAACACACACAGAAACGAACTATAATATAACCTTGTTTTGTGGCATGCCAAACCTCCCACTTTTATGGCAATGTTAAATATAACATTAAAATGACAACATTACATGACATGACTACAATACAAAGAAATGGGAGAACATATAGGACAAAGAAACACACGAATAATAGCTAACAAAAGGTACTAGGTGCATACTGGTAATATACAAGTATATTATTCCAAACCCAGATGTTGTAGCTGGGGACGGTGGGTGGGATAGCTGATTAAATTACATATGATACACCTGTAGGTAAGTTTGTTAATCTGAAAACGAGGTCATCAAAACACATACCCCCTCTAGGAGTAAACAATAATAGAATCTTAAAATAGATTGACAGAGGCTTCTTAACTCTTAGATAGAAGATACATTGTGTTGTGTATAAACTATAATTTAATAAATCAAATTTACTTTGATTAGTGTCATTAATCATTTTGTTGTTTACATTATAAGTTCATAAACAAGGACAGTTGTTTCTCATTTTTGGTTGTTGTGTGGTTGATATATTTGTTTTAAATGGCCAGTTAACTTTGTAGATTAATATTTTAATTGGAGTAATATGTTTTGTGTTGGATTTTCAAAACTTTAAACTCTTTATTGAATAGATTTTTTTGTTAAATTGTAGTATAAGAATCAAATCGATCAGTTTCTTTTCACACCCCGAATGTGGCACATCAAGTCTATATTATGGTCTTGCATGATGTTTTCAACCTAAATCTCACTGTTTGTGTTATAAATTATACACCAGCAGGCACAACTGCAGTAATTTCAAAGATGAATATGCATGTTCAATCATCTACCATGTTTCCATGTTTCTGTGAGGATTTTTTCCCCTGGATTAATCATATATTTTCATCTGTTGGTATGCATGCTTATTTTTTCCACTATTTTCCTGGCGAAAATTTATTTTCACTTTTGAACATATTTGAATCCTCAACTATCGTGAATTCCATGTTGCATTATACTCATTTTCATCCTGTCTTGTGCACAGTCATTTATTTTTAGTTCATACCAGACCAAGTTAATCATTTTCTAAATCATCCTCCCCCAGAAAATCAAATGGATGTCCCCTTACTGATCTAAGTACAGATCTGAGAGTACTCAGAGTTACTGACAGCTAGTTCATAGCCAATAACAAGTAATAAAAGAAATCATGCATCTAAGACTAGAATATCGATCAGTATTTTCTAATCATGAATGAATTATGTCGAAAGTCTCAGAGAAAAGGATTATACAATAACTATTACATAAAATTAACATAATCAATGATTCTTGTATATGAGGTAAGGTCAGATGAACTCTGCCACAAAAACATGTACATCCTGCTATTATTCCCTACAAATATATATTTGACCCACTACTTAAAGTATCTGAGATAAGGACTTGAACAAGGAAACTTAACCTTGTTTACTGATCTATGAAATGAGGTCGAGGTCAGGTGAACCTTGTCTGACGGAAATGTAGACCTTGCAAGGATACCATATACTAGTAACCAAATATAGTTATCCTAGAACTCATGATAAGTGGGAGAAGAAAAGAGGGACAAAAGATACTAGAGGGACAGTCAAACTCATAGATCGAAAACAAACTGACAACGCCATGGCCAAAAATAAAAAGACAAACAGACAAATAATAGTACAGATGACACAACATAGAAAACCAAAGACTAAGCAACACGAACCCAACCAAAAACTGGGGGTGATCTCAGGTGCTCCGGAAGGGTAAGCAGATCCTACTCCACATGTGGCACCCGTCGTGTTGCTTATGTTATTACAAATCCGGTAAATAGTCTAATTCTGTAAGTCATATTCGGGAAAAGGGAGGGTATTGTAGTTACGACATAAGGAACATATCCGATATCATCTGTGAAACGGTTATTCCATAACGGTCAACCAACTTGTGATGGCGTCCGTAAAATTTACGAAGGGATGATTTCAACTTCCCCATTTGGAACTCTTGGTTTAATAGCTTCCTTGTGAGCAGCAATCCTCTATCAAGGAAATCATGATAGGAAACACAAGCCCGAGAATATCGTATCAATTGGGAGATATATACTCCGTATGCAGGCGCTGCTGGAATGTTGCTACATAGAAATGGAAATGGAAAGTTCACAATTGGGAAGCTGAAATCATCTTTTTTGTGACATTTTATGGACATTCACATGACAAAAAAAAAAATATACAGTTTTTTAGCAGTCACTGAACCATGAAAATGAGGTCAAGGACAAAGATCTTCTGACAGATGAACCTTCATAACACAGTGTATCTATATACAAAGTATGAATCATCTTATTCCTCTTCCCTCTGAAATATAAAGCTATACAAATAATTCTCTATGCCTCCCATCGAATGCAAGTTAAAAAAGAACAACTGAAATTATCTCACTGACCTAGACCTGGTTGGTGAACTATCAAACTGACATATAGTATATAGATAATGAAACGTAATAGCTACTATCTTCGACAATTTTTAACCGGATTTTCAAAGGAAATATCGGTTATTAAAATGGTGATATACGGCGGGCAGCTGGGCGGTCTGGGCGGCTGCCAAATGTGTCAACACAATAACATGAAAACGCTTTAACAAATTTTTTTCAAATTTAAATATGTTGTTTCCTGGGACTTAATGAAGGTCTCTATTAATTTTCAAGATTTTAGTATATCTCCTTTGTGACTTATCGCCATTTTTAATATCCAAAAGTAGAATTTTTAAATATTTTACTGTTTTGATCATGCTATCTCAGAATAAAAATTGGAGTGACAGATTTATTTGAAAATTATTTATTTCCTAAGTGGTAATGATTATAAGCTATATCATTAGACATTTTTGTCGAGCCTGCAACTTTTGTCACAGAAAGCTCGACATAGGGATAGTGATCTGGCGGCATCTACGGCGGCGGCGGCTAGGGCGGAGGCGGCGTTAGCTTACTTTTTAAAAGCTTTATATTTTAGAAGGTGGAAGACCTGGATGCTTGATACTTTATATTTAAGAAGGTGGAAGACCTGGATGCTTCATACTTTGTATATTGATGCCTCATGTTACGAAGTTTCCGTCAGTCACATGTCCAATGTCCTTGACCTCATTTTCATGGTTCAGTGACTACTTGAAAAAAAGTTAAGATTTTTTGTAACGTTAAATTCTCTCTTATTATAAGTAATAGGATAACTATATTTGGTATGTGCGTACCTTACAAGGTCCTCATGCCTGTCAGACAGTTTTCACTTGACCTCGACCTCATTTCATGGATCAGTGAACAAGGTTAAGTTTTGGTGGTCAAGTCCATATCTCAGATACTATAAGCAATAGGTCTAGTATATTCAGTGTATGGAAGGACTGTAAGGTGTACATGTCCCACTGGCAGGTGTCATCTGACCTTGACCTCATTTTCATGATTCAGTGGTTATAGTTAAGTTTTTGTGTTTTGGTCTGTTTTTCTTAAACTATAAGCAAAAGGTCAACTATATTTGTTGTATGGAAGAATTGTTAGTTGTACATGTCTGCCTGGCATGGTTCATCTGACCTTGACCTCATTTTCATGGTTCATTGGTCAATGTTTAGTTTTTGGTTAATGTTAATTTTATGTGACAGTTGTAATAAAGCTTTATATTTAGGACTATCAACATAATATCAATGATTAATAAAGAAGGTGAGACATTTCAGCCTGTGCACTCTGGTGAAGATTATTACATTATTAATTATGTTAGAGTACTATGTTAAACAACCATAGTTCTGTTCAATTAGATATTATAAATGTTTCAGCATATGCTAATGATTTATTTTCATTACTAATTAGATTTTGGAAATATTTTAGCATATGATAATTATTGGAGTGACAGATTTATTTTAAATTTTCTGTTTTTTGATAAGATCTGTAGGACTGAAACTTACTAGTATTACTGTATAAATGAAGTTTGGAATTTACTGTTCATTATTAGACATTTTGTAGATAATTAAGTGTCCGTTAATCATATATATTCTTACCCCTACCCCCCTTCAATTTGATAATGTGCTTTTATCTTGTAAACGGTTGAGATCCCTACTCCTAAACCATAAATATTCTTGTATGGGACAATAAAACAAATCAAATGAAATATTGGGATAGTCCTCGGGTTCACAGCTACCCTCTTTTTTTTGGAAAACTTGTAAATGTGCAAGCTCCAAACCCTGAAACCATATATATTCTTGTACATTGTTGTATGTTACAAATCAAATGAAATAAAAGGTGAGTCCCCTGTGGTCACCCCCAGCGTGTCTGTTTGAGAACTTAGATAATTAAGTGTCCGTTAATCATATATATTCTTACCCCTACCCCCCTTCAATTTGATAATGTGCTTTTATCTTGTAAACAGTCGAGATCTCCACCCCTAAACCATATATATTTTTGTATGGGACAATAAAAGAAATCAAATGAAATATCGGGGAAGTCCATTGTGGTAACCCCGCACCCCCTTCTGTTTGAGAAATTGTAAACGTTTGAGATCCCACCCCTAAACCATATTTATTCCTGTATTTGACAACAAAACAAATAAAATAACATTTAACGGAAGTCCAAGGTGGTAAACCCCACCCCCTTTTTTTTGAAAACTTGTAAACGGTTGAGATCCCCACCCCTAAACCATGTATAATCTTTTATGGGACAATAAAACAAATAAAATGAAATTTAGGGGATGTCCCCTGGGGTAACCCCCACCCCTTTTTTTTTGAAAATTTGTAAACAGTCAAGATCCCCACCCTGAAACCATTTTTCTTCTTGTATATTACAATAAAACAAATCAAATGAAATAAAAGTCGAGTCCCCTGGGGTCACCCCTACCTTTTTCCTGTTTAGGACCTTGTAAAAGGTTATAAGATCCCTCACCCCTAAACCATGTATATTCTTGTATGGGACAATAAAACAAATCAAATGTAATATGGGGGAAGTCCATTGGGGTAACCCCCACCCCCTTCTTTTTGATAGCTTGTAAACGGTCAAGATTCCCACCCAGAAACCATATATATTCTTGTATGGGACAATATATCAAATCAAATGAAATATAGATGAAGTCCACGGGGGTAAATCCCAACCCCTTCTTTTTGAAAACTTGTAAATGGTTGAGATCGCCACCCTAAACCATATATATTCTTGTATGGGACAATAAAACAAATCAAATGAAATTTAGCGGAAGTCCAAGGTGGTAAACCCCACCCCCTTCTTTTTGAAAACTTGTAAACGGTTGAGATCCCCACCCCTAAACCATATATATTCTTGTATGCCACAATAAAACAAATCAATTGAAATTTAGGGGAAGTCCCCTGGGGTAACCCCCACCCCTTTTTTTTTTTAGCTCACCTGCTTCAAAGGGCCAAGTGAGCTTTTCTCATCACTTGGAGTCAGTCGTCGTCATCGTCGTCGTTCGTCGTCGTTAGCTTTTTACAAAAATCTTCTCCTCTGAAACCAATGGGCCAAATTTAACCAAACTTGGCCACAAACATCATTAGGGTATCTAGTTTAAAAACTAAAGGGGTTGCTGCCCCTGAATTGGTAATTTTAAGGAAATTTTGCAGTTTTTGGTTATTATCTTGAATATTATTAGAGATAGAGATAAACTGTAAACAGCAATAATGTTCAGCAAAGTAAGATCTACAAATAAGTTGTCATGACCAAATTGTCAGTCGACCCCTTTAGGAGTTATTGCCCTTAATAGTCAATTTTCAACAATTTTTTGTAAATTTTTGTAATCTTTTACAAAAATCTTTTTCTCTGAAACTACTGAGACAAATTTAACCATACTTGGCCATAATCATTATTAGGGTATCTAGTTTAAAAAATTTGTCTGATGACCCCGCCTTCCAACCATCATGGCTGACTTGGTTAAAAATAGAACATAGGGGTAAAATGCAGTTTTGGGTTTTTATCTCTGAAACTAAAGCATTTAGAGCAAATCTTATAAGGTGGCAAAAATGTTCTTCAGAAATAAGAATTATCTGCCCTGAAATTTTCAGACGAATCCAACAACCCGTTGTTGGGTTGCTGCCCCTGAGTTAGTAATTTTTACAAAAATTTTGCAGTTTTTTGTTATTATCTTAGATATATCATTATAATATCTAATATCTAATACTATTAATTATGATTTTAACCTTATTTTACATGATTTCCAAAGCATCAGTAAATACAGGTGAGCGACACAGGCTCTTGAGAGCCTCTAGTTTAAAACTTGTAAACAGTCAAGATCCCCACCATGAAACCATATATATTCTTGTATGTTACAATAAAACAAATCAAATGAAATACAAGTCAAGTCCCCTGGGGTCATCCCCACCTTCTTTCTGTTTAAGAACTTGTAAACGGTCGAGATCCCCACCACTAAACCATATATATTGTTGTATGGGACAATAAAACTAATCAAATGAAATATAGGGGAAGTCCATTGGGGTAACCCCTACCCCCCTTTTATTTGATAACTTGTAAACGGTCAAGATTCCAACCCAGAAAACATATATATTTTTGTATGGAACAATACATCAAATTAGGGGAAGTCCACGGTGGTAAACACTTCCCCCTTCTTTTTGAAAACTTGTAAACGGTTGAGATCCCCACCCCTAAACCATATATATTCTTGTATGGGACAATAAAATAAAGCAAATTAAATTTAGGGGAAGTCCCCTGGGGTAACCCCTACTGTCCTTTTTTTTTGAAAACTTGTAAACGGTCAAGATCCCCACACCGAAACCATATATATTCTTGTATGTTACAATAAAGCAAATGAAATGAAATAGAAGGTGAGTTCCTTGGGGTCATTCCCACCTTCTTCCTGTTTAAGAACTTGTAAATGGTCGAGATCCCCGCTCCTAAACCATATATATCCTTGTATGGGACAAAAAAAACAAATCATATGAAACAAGAAATGATTGTAACAGGATGCTGTCACGAAGTCTCCCAAACGAAGCTCCCATAATTTGTAATTCCCAGGGTCGCCTGACATTGGGCAACGTCCAGTGAAAATTGGTTTGGTCCAGTAGAGTTATATGCATTAGTGATGCCTGGGGACTAACCTTGTATATCATTCAAATCATCTTGGCATGACAAACCAGAATATATATGGTTTAGGGGTGGGGATCTAGACCATTTACAAGATACTAGAACATTGGGGGTGGGGAGGAACCCCTGGGGACTGGCCCTATACGTCATTCAAATGTTCATTACATGACGAACAGGAATATATATGGTTTAGGGGTGGGGATCTCAACCATTTACAAGATATTAGAACATTGGGGGTGGGGGGACCCCTGGGGACTGACGGTATACGTCATTCAAATGTTCGAGACATGACAAATAGGAATATATATGGTTTAGGGGTGGGGATCTCAACCATTTACAAGATATTAGAACTTTCTCAAATGGCAGGGGGTTGGGATGACCCCTGGGGACTAACCCTGTATATCATTCAAACCATCTTCGCATGACAAACCAGAATATATATGGTTTAGGGGTGGGGATCTTGACCACTTAGAAGATATTAGAACTTTCTTAAATGGCAGGGGGTGGGGGTGACCCCTGGGGACTAACCCTGTATTTCATTTGATGTGCTTTATCATGACAAACCAGAATATATATGGTTTAGGGGTGGGGTCCCGACCATTTACAAGATATTAGAACTTTCTCAAATGGCAGGGGGTCGGGATGACCCCTGGGGACTAACCCTGTATATCATTCAAACCATCTTAGCATGACAAACCAGAATATATATGGTTTAGGGGTGGGGATCTTGACCACTTACAAGATATTAGAACTTTCTTAAATGGCAGGGGGTGGGGGTGACCCCTGGGGACTAACCCTGTATTTCATTTGATGTGCTTTATCATGACAAACCAGAATATATATGGTTTAGGGGTGGGGATCTCGACCATTTACAAGATATTAGAACTTTCTCAAATGGCAGCGGGTCGGAATGACCCCTGGGGACTAACCCTGTATATCATTCAAACCATCTTAGCATAACAAACTAAAATATATATGGTTTAGGGGTGGGGATCTTGACCACTTACAAGGTATTAGAACTTTCTTAAATGGCAGGGGGTGGGGGTGACCCCTGGGGACTAACCCTGTATTTCATTTAATGGGCTTTATCATTTAGAACATTTTCAATTAAAAAGATTGTGTCTATCACAAACGGTTTTCAATTTATAATCATTTGAAAATTTAAAAAAAATAAAATCCCATAGGGCTCTATAGTAAAACCCTCTTTTCTTTTTGCCCCTCAAAGTAACCCTTTATAAACCCCATTGCACAAACAAAACCCTGATTGCACCACTAGACATGTTAGTCTAACATATTGTGAAACCCTAAGTTAATCTGACAAGCGGTTTTGGAGAACGGTTGCGGACAAGTTCAAATTTAAAAGCGGCGGAAGAAGAAGAAGAAGAACTAGATTTGCCATTGCAAGCAATAGCGGATGGCACCCTTCCCCCATTGCCAGGTGAGCAGCAGCCATTTAGCAAATTCCAAAGTCAAAGAATGCATCTACACATGCAAATTATCATTTTTGTAAAGTTTCATTAAGTTTGGAGCATTTTGAAATTTTGAACTGTTTTGCTGTTTCCATGGTTACGGCAGCCATTTTGAAAATTCCAACTTCAAAATGCAACTCTGCCAATGCCAGTTACCATTTCTGTAAAGTTTCATCCAGTTTGCAGCATTTTGATTTTTTTCGAAATTTTGGACATTTTTGCTGCATCCATGGTTACAGTGGATAATTCCAAAATTCTAAAAGCAGACATCTCATTGCCACATGTCATGTTATATATCAGTACAGTTTCATTGACTTTGGTGAAATACTCTTTAAGAAAATGCTGATTTTATGCATTTTCCCATAGGGTCAATGTTTAACTTGCCCCCAGTTTCCATGACAACGTCGGCCATTTTAGAGTATCCAAATATTGTCTTGGCATCTTGGCATACTGGGTAACATTTCCATTAAGTTTCATCCAGTTGGGTCTTATAACGAAAAAGTTGGAATTTTTGATATTTTAGCTGTTTCCATGGTAACGGCAGCCATTTTGAAAATTCCGAAGTCAAACTGCAAATCAGCACATGCCAGTTACCATTCCTATGGAGTTTCTTCCAGTTTGGAACACTTTGATTTTTTTCACATTTTTGCTGTTTCCATGGAAACGGCAGCCATTTTTTACCATTCCATAGCAAGGTGCACAACTTTACATGGGGGTCTTCATTATAGTAGAGTTCCATCAACATTGGTCCATTGGATTACAAGAACTCGCCCAGACAAAATTTGTGCAAGAAAAATAATAAGAAAAAAAAGAAACGTAGATTAACAGTATGTTACCCCAACTCCGTTGAGGGTGCCATAATAATAATAATAATAAGAACTGAGCAAAAACAATAAGTCTTCCCAAACTTCTTTTGGGAGACTTAATAAAGGGCAGGTCCCCTGGGAAAATTAATCAGTTTGTGTGTGTTATATTTGAACATAAATTAAATATATATAGGGTTCTTTCAAGTGCTGAATCTGAACTTGTTTTTAATTAGATAATAATCTATTTTTATTATGAGATAAAGTTTTTGACATTGATAGATAAGTTGCAGATCTGTATTATTTTTTGACACATGAAAGAAACAATATTAGCAACTATTAATTAAATTTGATTATAATATGGAAATAGATATAACATCATATCTGATTTTAGAGATGTATTTTGCTGGTTTTCAACTGGTTTATGGAAATAAGTTTGAGTTATTTGTTTTGAAAAGTGATGTGTTTAATTGATAGATATAAAATCATATCTAATTTTAGAGATTTATGAGTGGTTAAGTCATATCTAATTTTAGAGAATTATTTTGGTGTTTTGTTACTGGTTCATGGAAATAAATTTGAGTTATTGGCGAAATATCATTGGTAAATTGTTTGAAACTTTTTTGGTAGGCTGTGTGTCTGTCTGTCTGTCTTTCTGTCTGTTTGTCCTTCAGTTTGGCAAATCAGTTTGCCACACTTTTATGCCTGTAGTAAAGGGGGCATTAAGTTTTACCCTTGTCTGTCTGTAAGTATGTATGTATGTCCCAAAATTGGTTTTCGTTCTCTATGGGAAAATAAAACAAATCAAATGAAATATAGGGGAAGTCCATTGGGGTAACTACCAACCCCCTTCTTTTTGATAACTTGTAAGCGGTCAAGATCCCCACCCTGAAACCATATACCTATGTTCTTGTATGTTACAATAAAACAAATCAAATCCATTTTTAATATCCAAAAGTGGAATTTTAAAATATTTATCTCTTGTTATTATTTTATGACTTGTCTTATCTCACAATAAAAATTGGAGTGACAGATTTATTTGAAAATTATCTATTTCCTAAGTGGTGATGATTATAAGCTATATTATTAGACATTTTGAAGATTATTACATTATTAATTATTAATTAGATCTGGGTTATATCTTAGCATATGATAATCATTGGAGTGACAGATTTATTTGAAAAATTTCTGTTTCCTGATAAGATCTGTAGGACTGTATATATAAAGTTTGAAATTTACTGTTCATTATTACACATTTTGTAGATAATTAAGTCTCCCTAAACCATATATATTCTTACCCCAACCCCCTTCAATTTGAGAATGTGCTTTTATCTTGTAAACGGTCGAGATCCCCACCCCTTAACCATATATATTCTTGTATGGGACAATAAAACAAATCAAACGAAATATTGGCGAGTCCCCAGGACCACCCCCATCCCCCTTATTTTTGAAAACTTGTAAACGGTCAAGATCCCCACCCTAAAACCATATATATCTTTGTATTGGACAACAAAATAAATCAAATGAAATATAAGGCGAGTCCCCTTGGGTCACCCCCACCCCATCCTGTTTGAGAACTTGTAAACGGTCGAGATCCCCACCCCTTAACCATATATATTCTTGTATGTGACAATAACACTAATCAAATGAAATAAAGGGGAAGTCCAGGGGGGTCACCCCCACCCCCCTTCTTTTTGAAAACTTGTAAACGGTCAAGATCCCCACTCCTAAACCATATATATTCTTGTATGGGTCAATAAAACAAATCAAATGAAATATTGGGGAAGTCCATTGGGGTAACCCCCACCCCCTTCTTTTTGATAACTTGTAAACAGTCGAGATCCCCACCTCTGAACCATATATATTCTTGAATGGGACATTAAAACAAATCAAATGAAATTGAGGGGAAGTCCCCTGGGGTAACCCCCACCCCCATTCTTTTTGAAAACTTGTAAATGGTCAAGATCCCCACCCTGAAATCATTTATATTTTTGTATGGGACAATAAAACTAATCAAATGAAATATAAGTCGAGTCCCCTGGGGTCACCCCACCCCCTCCTGTTTGAGTACTTGTAAACAGTTGAGATCCCCACCCCTGAACCATATATATTCTTGTATGGGACAATAACACAAATCAAATGAAAATATAGGGGAAGTCCATGGGGGTCACCCCCACCCCCTTCTTTTTGAGAACTTTGTAAACATTCAAGATCCCCACCCCTAAACCATATATATTCTTGTATAAGACAATAAATCAAATCAAATGAAATATAGAAGAAGTCCATGGGGGTAACCCCCACCCCTCCCTTCTTTTTAATAACTTGTAAACGGTCAAGATTCCCACCCAGAAACCATATATATTTTTGAATGGGACAATAAAACAAATCAAATGAAATTGAGAGGAAGTCCCCTGTGGAAACCCCCACCCCCCTTTTTTTTGAAAACTTGTTAATGGTCAAGATCCCCACATCGAAATATATATTTTCTTGTATGGGACAATAAAACAAATCAAATGAAATATAATGCGAGTCCCCTTGGGTCACCTCCACCCCCGTCTGTTTGTGAACTTGTTAACAGTCGAGATCCTTACCCCTAAACCATATATTTTCTTGTATGGGACAATTAAACAAACCAAATAAAATATAGGGAAAGTCCAGGGGGGTCACCCCCAACCCCCTTTTTTTTGAAAACTTGTAAACAGTCAAGATCCCCACCCCGAAACCATATATATTCTTGTATGTTACAATAAAACAAATCAAATGAAATAAAAGGCGAGTCCCCTGGGGTCACCCCACCCCCTCCTGTTTGAGAACTTGTAATCGGTCGAGATCCCCACCCCTAATCCATATATATTCTTGTATGGGACAATAAAACAAATCAAATGAAATATAGGGAAAGTCCATGGGGATAACCCCCACCCCCCTTCTTTTTGATAACTTGTAAACGGTCGAGATCCCCACCCCTAAACCATATATATTCTTGAATGGGACAATAAAACAAATCAAATGAAATTGAGGGAAAGACCCCTGGGTTAACCCCCACCCCCACCTTCTTTTTGAAATCTAGTAAATGGTCAAGATCCCCAACCCGAAACCATATATATTCTTGTATGGGACAATAAAACAAATCAAATGAAATATAAGGTGAGTGCCCTTGGGTCACCCCTCTACCCCCTCCTGTTTAAGAACTTGTAAACAGTCGAGCTTTTCATTATTAATAAGATGATACCACATTGAGGTCCAAAGGGTCCTAAATTCAACTTTTGTTTAATTTCGTCAAAAAATGAATTCTTTGGTTCTTTGATATGCTGATTCTAACAATGTTTGAGTGTTAAATCATATCTAATTTTACAGAACTTAGTCATCACTGGTTGTTGTTATTATATTATTGATTATAATTTGAAAAATTGCATCATTTCTTATTTTAGAGAACTATTTATCCTGTTTGAGTTATTTCCATTTGCACAGAAAATATTATGGATAAAATTAACCTATATTTCATTTCAACATAAATTAAATATATATATAGGGTCTTTGCATCGGCACTAAACACAATTATTTAAAAACCAGTTGTTGGCATGACACGGGTTATGTTCTTCTCATATATGTTATGATGGTATGATACTAAACCCCTAACGGGAAGGATTGTGCCTGATATTCATATGATGAAGACATAATCTTTCAATCAGTTTAATTGAAGTCTGGAGCTGGCATGTCAGTTAACTGCTAGTAGTCTGTTGTTATTTATGTATTATTGTCATTTTGTTTATTTTCTTTGGTTACATCTTCTGACATCAGACTCTGACTTCTCTTGAACTGAATTTTAATGTGCGTATTGTTATGCGTTTACTTTTCTACATTGGCTAGAGGTATAGGGGGAGGGTTGAGATCTCATAAACATGTTTAACCCCGCCGCATTTTTGCGCCTGTCCCAAGTCAGGAGCCTCTAGCCTTTGTTAGTCTTGTATTGTTTTTAATTTTAGTTTCTTGTGTACAATTTGGAGTTTAGTATGGCGTTCATTATCACTGAACTAGTATATATATTTGTTTAGGGGCCAGCTGAAGGACGCCTCCGGGTGCGGGAATTTCTTGCTGCATTGAAGACCTGTTGGTGACCTTCTGCTGTTGTCTGTTCTATGGTCGGGTTGTTGTCTCTTTGACACATTCCCCATTTCCATTCTCAATTTTATTCTTTCAAATGCTGAATCTAAACTCTATTTAAATATTAGATTTTTAGGCCCAGTTTTCAAGTTGGTCCAAATCAGGGTTCAAAATTAAACTTTGTTTGATTCAACAAAAATTGAATTTATGGGATTCTTTGAAATGCTGAATCTAACCATGTATTGAGAGATTTTGGATTGTGGGCTCCTTTATCAAATTGGTCCACATTGAGGTCCAAAGGGTCCTAGATTAAACTTTTGTCTGATTTCATCAAAAATTGAATTCTTGGGGTTCTTTGATATGCTGATTCTAATATGTACTTAGATTTTGGATATTGGACCATAATAGGTATTTGAATGTCCAATTTCAAATATATCAGTTCTTTGACTACATTCATTTTGTGTCACAAACCTATGATTTGTCAAATATTCAATCACAGTCCAAATTCAGAGCTGTTTTAAGTTTAAATGTAGTGTCCATACTTGCTCAACTGTTCAGGGTTCGACCTCTGCAGGAAAATCCGGTTTGCTGTCTCTCTGACAGCCTCTTGTTTTATGTTGTTTTCAAGTATTTGTAGAATACATCCATACTATACATAACCCTCTTTTTGTAGATAATCTTTAATTTCATGTCAATTGTATAGCCAATTTATGCTCAATAAGTCATACAAGTGTGTAAGATTGAGTGATTAACCTGTTACTAAAAAATGAAAACAACACGTTATAAATTTAATGTGTTCAAAGTGCTTTTCTGGATTTACCTTCATCAGGACAGGGGTTAAAAAATCCACTAGCCCGAAGCCCGGGACTAGAGCATTTACGCCTCAGGCAATCAAAATTTTAAACCCAATATGCCCGACAGACTAGTAACAAAAAATTCTTGGCGTTTACAAAATAGAATGTGGAAAATCCCTTCATCACTAATCTATCTTAGCCAATCAGATTCAGTTACGTCATCCGGGATTCCAAGAATTTGAACTGGTTTGTACAGGTCCTGTTGTACATATTTCAAAAATAGAACAAATAACTCTGGGTGGCTCGGTATCATGTATTGATCGCAATTCTCGTACTTTAAATATCGATTTCTCAGTACAGGGAGGGGGGTATTGTACATTTCTTATGCCGAGATTTTCAATTTACGGTACTGGGGGTATGATGTATTGATCGGTATTGACCTGTCTTGTCAGACAGCTGTTGAGCACGAAACCAATCCATGCAACCAAATATTTCTAAATATTTTAGTACGGGCACCCCAGGAACTTTGTCAGTTTTAAAATAAAAAACTGTAGATGAAGGGGGTAATGAGACTGACAATTCATCCCCCAAAAATGCCAAATATGACCGGGAAAAGCAGAAAGGAAAATTTATAGTGTCCCGGAAAGAAAGATTCCCCTGGGCAAGGTCGGCCGTGTTGCTGATGAAAAAAACAGATAATATTGCCGTTATTTTCCCTGAGCACGCCAATAAAAAGTCTGCTTTGTATGTGGGAACAACCAAGTTAGGATAAGCACCACTGTTTGTTTACCAACAGAATAAAAAGCAGGTCAACAAAAATTATTAAATACAGTGTATAATGCCGCCTTCAAAACAAGGGACACCCACTTTGTAATTATGCAGCAAACTCTGATTTGTAAGGCATTCTCGGGCCAGCAGGTCAGTTTTGATGGGCTAGCAGTTCTTCCAACAGGGCTAGTAAAATCCTGCTGCAAATAAGTCCTGGGCTAGTTACCTGTAACAAAATTTTTTAATCCCTGCAGGAACGCTCAAAGCTGAATATTTGAAAGCCAAGGATATATAAGAACCAAATGAGTTGAAGAGCTATATGACCAAAAGCAGTGGCGGATCCAGAGTGGGTTCCGGGGGTTGGAACCCCCCCCCCCCCCTTTTTTTTTTGATGATCAATGCTTTTGAATGGGGACATATGGTTGGAACCCCCCTTTTAAAAATGGCTGGATCCGCCCCTGACAAAAGTGCCTAAAAAATAGCCAAATCCATGTAAGGTCAGTGCCTGAGGGAGTTGAAACCTCAGTTTCTTTATAATCTCAAAATTTAAAAACTGACAATTTTAGAAATGCTTATGGTCATGGTTGTTTTCATGACTTTGACAGACACCCTTCCTACTTTTCGACTGTTTGCAGTATTTTTCATTTTTATAGAGCAAAGATATACTCAGAACTGCTAATTCAATTCATTATGCATTCATATTACACCATGGTCAGTTTTGGAACAAAGTACAATTGTATGTGCTTCCACAATTGGATATTTACCCAAAAAATCATTATGTACACTTTTTATCAAAAGACGGAAAAAATTACATTTTGGGAGGGCAACTTATAAATGTCAACATCTAAAAAATATATCTAGAGATATCACTTGTATCAAATCTTATATAAAAATTCCAAATTTTATTGGGTCAAGATTACTGTTATTTAAGAGCTGAATAAAAATTGAAAATGTGCACCCTATAAGTACAATGGATGACATAGACATTTCAATTCTCCTCTTTCCATTGTGATATAAAAAACAGCCGTGTGTTATTCCATTAACCCCAATCGATCAAATTCGTTAACTTTGCACCCTACTTTAACCATGTTTTTAGATTTTGGATATTGGACCACAATAGGTAAATGTCCAATATTAAATTTTTTAAGTTCTTAGACCACATTCATTCCGTGTCAGAAACCTATGTTGTGTCAAATATATATTTAATCACAATCCAAATTCAGAGCTGTATCAAGCTTGAATGTTGTGTTCATACTTGCCCCAACTGTTCCGGGTTCGACCTGTGGGGTCGTATCAAGCTGCTTTCTGCGGAGCATTTTATTGTTACTTGTTTTGTACATTAGTCAGGCCATGAGTTTTCTTGTTGCTATTGGGTTATGGTTTTGGTCATTTTTGAAGACTGTACGACCTATAGCTGCCTACTTCTTTTTCATTTGTCCTTTTGTGAAAAGCTGTCTCATTGGCATTCATACCACTTCTTTTTATTTTTTAGCACTCTTGGCCCACTCAGCCAGGATGCGCTTTTCCAATCACTTGGTATCTGGTATAGTCATTTGTTTACTTTTACAAAAATCTTCTCCTGAAACTACAGTGCCAATTTAACAAAACTTGGACACAATCAACATTGGGGTAATTAATTTAGAAATTATGTATGATGACCCTGCCTGCAGACCAACATGTCAGACGTGGCTGAAAATATAACATAGGGGTAAAATGTAAGATATGTCTATTATCTTGAAAACCACTTTAGATAGAGAAAATATGACTGAGGCAAAAATGTTCAGAATGATGAGATCTTCCTTCTAAGTGTTACATCCAAACTGTCAAAAGTCTTCTTTTAGGAGTTATTTCCCTTAAATGATGAATTTTCCACATAAAAAAAAACATTTTGGCCTAATATCATGAAAACTATAACTATGTTGCGGTATTCAGTATGTAGGTGAAACTGGACGCTATTTATCTAAACACACGCAAGAACACCTTTATTGTTTTAAAAGACCCCATAAATTCAAAAGTATCATTTATCAACACCTTAAGAAGCACAATCATCCTATTAAATATTTAACTGTTCAACCTTTAGAATTAGTAAATAAGCAGCCAGGGGAATCTCTTTCAAAGTTTGTACGTTCACGGAAAATAATTGAATTAAATTGGATTAAGCAAATTAAAGACAGTCTATCCTCTCTGTCTTAATGATAATATCATGGGAATTGGTAACATATTAAGAACCGACTGTGTTAACATTTTGCATATAGTTTCTAAAACTGTTCGTAAAAACCGTTCTCATGGGCGTAGAATAAATCGCAATCAGAGAAAATTTCGTACCAACAATACAAATATTTCGGACCTAATTACTATTTCAAAAAACAACGGCAGACATTATCTGTTAACCAAGCTCTGTTCTTTACCTGTTTATAAATTACATCAAATTTTAGAGGATTGCAACACAATTCAATATTGCAGTCCTAAGTATGAAATCGTCCAAATTATAATTGCATATTGTTATTCTAAACTGTTTCCCAAAATAGTGATCGACTTGAAGATCATAAAAAACATTTTATTAAAATCAAATATGTCAATAAAGGTTTTGATTTTGTAAATATTGCTGGTATTTTTAATAATCATTCTGTTAAAGAACAAATTCCTGGCTATTTTGATAATACTGAACTCCCTCTTATTTGTTATGTTTACAAAAAACATACCCGGAAATATGTGTTTAATTATAGCGAAGTGTGTAAAGATGTTAATATCAGTGACAATACACCTACGTCATGAAATTGCAGTAGTTCCGAATACAATTATGGCCCCAGTTCCCATGTTATAACAGGAGACCTTAAAATCGTTCATGACCGAGAGTTGAAATCATTCCTCAGTAAAGGACCTAAATATCGTCCCTGTCAATTATTAATTGGAATGAGTGTCGTAACATTATCCACGACTCACTCTGTACTTACTGCTTGAAATGGATAAAACAAGAAAAAGCTGACAAAAATCCTGAGATTCTTTTTTTAATTCAGTAATGAACATAGTTGATATTCGTATTGAACATTTTAAAGAACATTTTACTCCTAACAACAACCATAATAGCCCTATTTCTGGTATCAAACATAAGCTAAAAGAACTTGCCAAGGAATTTGTTATTGTCCCGGCTGATAAGGCTGCTAATAATATCATTATTGTTTGACGTAAATTTTACATTGAAGTTCTTCAAAAGGAAATCATGAATTCACCAACATTCAAACTGACTCCATTTTCGGAAAATGACATCTGTAACAAACAAACTTTTAGCTACTTCTTTACAAGCAGAACCAAATACAATGAAAGTTCAACTATGTACATGCTTCCGAAGCTGCACAAAACACCTTACAATTACAGATTTATTTCGTCTTCAAGCCATTGTTCCACTACTAAACTGTCTATTCTACTTACTAGTACACTCGGTACAATCAAAAACCTGGTAATAAATTGTTCAAATAAGGCCTTTGAAAATAGTGGAATTAATTACTTTTGGAGTGTCAAGAACTCGTTGGAAGTACTAGATAAATTGCATGCTTATATGTGTGATTTCAAATCTGTTCAAAGTTTTGATCTATCTACCTTATATACCACTTTGCCTCATAATCTTATTAAGAAAAAATTCACACACCTAATTAAATGGGCATTTAAAAGTCAGAATGCGAATATATATGTTCTAACTCTTTTAGGTCATTATTTAGTAACAACAGACAAAAGAACAATGTCAATTGGATCTGCTTTGATATGATTACTGCCCTTGAATTTTTACTAGATGACATTTTTGTTCGCTATAGAGATTCCGTATATCGTCAAGTTATCAGAATTCCAATGGGGACTAACTGTGCACCACTTATTGAGGACCTGTTTCTGTATTGTTATGAGTTACAATTTATGACTAAAATTAGCAAAGACCCATGGAAACAACATCTGATAAAAAATTTAATAACACTTTTAGATATTTGAATGATATATTGGCTCTCAATAATGACGACTTCAGTATGTACACTAAAGAGATTTATCCTGCTGAACTGACTTTAAATAAAGCTAATACTAACAATGAACACTGCCCTTTCCTTGATCTTGATTTCTATATCTTTAAGGGGAAGCTTAATACCAAAATTTATGATAAAAGAGATGATTTTTCATGGTGTTTATATATCTCAACTTGTTCGATTTGCTCATGTATGTAACAACGTATTTGATTTTTAAGAAAGAAACCTCTGTATTACTGAAAAATTATTACACCAGGGTTTTCGATATCATCAAACTAGTCAAAGCATTTATTAAATTTTATCATCGGTACAAGGACATTCGTAAATATAAATCAACATGCAGACATCTTATACGTTCAGGTATTTCACATCCAATCTTTTATGGTGATATTCTATACAAAGCACAAAAATGTTGACATTCACCTCAAAAGCTAACCAAACCTTTAAACAGACTTATTCATAAGGGATATAGTTACGATACTGTTGTCAGGTCATTAAAGATGGCATATTTTGGTATTAATTTGATTCACTCATAGGGTCTTTGCATCGGAAATAAACACATTTATTCTAAAACCATTTGTTGGCATGATACGGGTTATGTTCTACTCATATATTTTATGATGGTATGATACTAAACCCCTAACGGGAGGGATAGTGCTTGATTTTCATATGATGAAGACATAATCTTTCAATCAGTTTAATTGAGGCCTGAAGCTGGCATGTCAGTAACTGCTAGTAGTCCTTTGTTAATTTATGTATCATTGTTTTTTTGCTTAGTTTCTTTTGTTACCTATTCTGACATCGGACTCGGACTTTTAAACTGTGCTTATTGCTGTGTGTTTATTTATTCTACATTGGCTTGAGGTATAGGTGAGGGTTGAGAACTCACAAAACATGTTTAACCCCGCCGCATTTTTGCGCCTGTCCCAAGTCAGGAGCCTCTGGCCTTTGTTAGTCTTGTATGTTTTTTTTAATTTTAGTTCATTTATATGTTTTGGAGTTTAGTGTGACGTCCATTTTCATTGAACTAGTACACATTTTTGTTTAGGGGCCAGCTGAAGTCCGATTTTTTCACTGTGTTGAAGACCCATAGGTGACCTTTGGCTGGGTCGTTGTCTCTTTGACACATTCCCCATTTCCATTCTCAAATTTATAATAGATAAAAAGAAATTTTAATATGCAGAAAGGATCAAGACTAGGGCTGAATTCGTCATATGATCATTTAAAGGAGTAATTTCCCTTGAAAGACCATTTTTTTTTATTTAATTTTTTTTTTGGGGGGGGGGGGGGGGAAACTAAGATAGTTAGAGAGAAACGTCAATCAACAAAAATGTTCAGCAAAGTAAGACCTACAAATATGTGAACAAGACCAAAGTCATCATTAAGAACCTTACAGGAGTTATTGCCCTTGAAAGATAAATTTGGCCAATTTTTTTTTGTTTTTACATAAACTATGATAGATAGAGAGAATCTTTAAAAGGCAAAAATTTTAGCAAAACTAAAACTAACAAAATAAGTCAAAAACCAAAGTTGACATTTTAATACTTATATCAAAGAGTTATTGCCCTATAAAGATGATTTTTACCAATTTTTTTTAGTTTTTGTCGCAGAAAGCTCGACATAGGGATAGTGATCCGGCAGCGGCGGCGGCATTAGATAACTTCTTAAGAGCTTTATATTTTAGAAGGTGGAAGATCTGGATGCTTCATACTTTGTATATAGATGCCTTATGTTACGAAGTTTCCATCTGTCACATGTCCATTGTCCTTGACCTCATTTTCATGGTTCAGTGACTACTTGAAAAAAAAGTTAAGATTTTTTGTAATGTTAATTTCTCTCTTATTATGAGTAATAGGATAACTATATTTGGTTTGTGCGTACCTTGCAAGGTCCTCATGCCCGTCGGACAGTTTTCACTTGACCTCGACCTCGTTTCATGGATCAGTGAACAAGGTTAAGTTTTGGTGGTCAAGTCCATATCTCAGATACTAGAAGCAATAGGTCTAGCATATTCGGTGTATGGAAGGACTGTAAGGTGTACATGTCCAACTGGCAGGTGTAATTTGACCTTGACCTCATTTTCATGGTTCAGTGGTTATTGTTAAGTTTTTGAGTTTTGGTCTGTTTTTCTAATACTATATGCAATATGTCATCTATATTTGGTGTATGGAAATATTTTATGATGTACATGTCAGTCTTGCAGGTTTTATTTGACCTTGACTTCATTTTTACGGTTCATTGCTCAGTGTTAAGTTTTTGTGTTTTGGTCTGTTTTTCTAATACTATAAGCAATAGGTCAACTATATTAGTTGTATGGAAGGTTGGAAGCTGTACATGTCTGCCTGGCATTGTTCATCTGACCTTGACCTCATTTTCATGGTTCATTGGTCAATGTTTAGTTTTCTTGGTTAAGTCTGTATCTTAGAAACTATAAACAATAGGTCAACTATATTTAGTGTATTGAATGATTGTAAGGTGTACATGTATTTCTTGTTTTGGTTTATATGACCTTGACCTCATTTTCTTGGATCATGTCAAATGTATGTGATAGTTGTAGTAAAGCTTTATATTTAGGACTATCAACATAATATAAATGATTAGTAAAGAAGGCGAGATATTTCAGCGTGTGCACTCTTGTTGGCAGAAACTATGATATATTAAAAGAAACACACATTAATATACATTAAACAGTAAAATAATCATTGATGCAAGAACTTTACAAAAAATTCCAGGTGAGCGATTCAGGATCTTAAGGAGCCTCTTGTTTTTTGGTGTTTTTACCTAATTTTGCGGTCGTATATTGGTATGACGTTGGCGTCATCGTCAGAAGACACATTGGTTTTCGCACAATAACTTTAGTTTAAGTGAATGGATCTCTATAAAATTTTACCATAAGGTTCAATACCACAAAAGGAAGGTTGGGATTGATTTTGGGGGTCATGGTACCAACAGTTAAGGAATTAGGGGCCAAAAATAAGCATTTTTGTAACTTCCAGTCAATAACTTGTGCTTAAGTGTATGGATCTCTCTGAAATTATACCACAAGTTTCCATACCACAAAAGGATGGTTAGTATTGGCTTTGGGGGGTTATGGCTCAAACTGTTTAGGAATTAGGGGCAAAAAAGGGGAAAAAACAAGGGTTTCCTGGTTAATGGACAATTTAAAAGCAGTGTAAGGGAGGTAATCCAAAAACAAAATTGTACAATGTTGGATTACCTCCCTTACACTGCTTTTAAATTATCTATTTAAGACTTTTATGATGTATTTAATTTGGTAATTATTGAACAGATATATCATGTTATAGAGGGGTATTTGCCAAAAATAACAGTCAAGGGACTGTGAAATTTCCCTAGCCGCCAGTCGAGGGAAATTCAGTCCCAAGACTGGTATTTTTCGCAAATACCCCTCCATAACATGATATATCTGTTTAATTACACCAAATGGATTTGGATTGAAACTCTCTGTACAGGTGAAGATATTTTTTTTTTTACTTGAAAGCTGTAATTCATTAATATGTTTATGCATAATTTTGAGGATAAGAGGATATTATCATAGAACCGCGAGAATTATACATGTACTAATACACGTGAGCTCGCTTTTTTATGTAATGTCATATCCGAAAAATTTTGGCGGAAAGATGCTCGAAAGGGTAAAAAGGAATATTCAAAATGGAAATACCATGGTATTTGAGTCAAATTCACCGGCAGTGGTGAAAAACAGGCAAATTCGTTTGAAATGAGGAAAAAATATTAGAATATGCAAAAAATACACTGGCTATCAACCAATCAAAATCTGGCTTTCTTATATAAGGTGTAATTAGGTTGCAAACTCCATTGGAAATTTGAATTGAGATTATGACCATATCTTGAGGGAAAGAATTTTTTTTTTGGAGAAGGGGGGGGGGGGGGGGGGTGTAAAAAAGAAATTGTGGGGGGCAATTTTTTTTTTCATTTCAGATTTCAGAAATTAAAAAGAAAATTTCTTCAAATATATTTTTTTTTTTGCAAAAAAAAGGAGGGGGGGGGGGGGGTTTAAAAAAAAATTTTATTTGGGGGGGTCAATACGCAACAGCATAGTGTATTTCACAAAAGCAAAAAATTGAATATAAATTCAAATCAAATAACCCATTCTAAGTTCTTTGACTACCGTTATTCGGTGTCAGAAACCTTTTATGTGTCAAATATTTAATTACAATTTAAATTCAGACCTGTATCAAGCGCGAATATTGTGTCCATTTTCGCCCGAACTGTTTAGGGTTGGACCTCTGCGGTCATATCCAGCTGCGCTCAGCGAAGCATTTTATTTACTTTTATCTTGAAAATTACAATAGAAAGATAGAAACTTAAAAAAAGCAAAAATGATAAGTAAGACCAGATCTACAAACATATCAGTATTGCATTTTTATCTATAATTTTGAAAATAATAATAGATAGATGGAAATGTTTTTGAATAAAAATTGATCAGCATGACGAGATAAGCATAGATAAAATTGGCAGTTGTCTTATGTTATAGAAATTATTAACGACTTTTACCCTTCTTTGTATTTTAGGCAAAATCACCAGAAGAAAGAGAGAAACTGTAAACAGAAAAAAATTATCAGCAATCAAAGATCAACAATAAAAGAAATTTATTCATAAATGATATTCTGTTTTACAATGTTGGATATTGTCCATTGTTGAAAACGCACATAGACATAGAAGAGTGACACAGGCTCTACAGAGCCTCTAGTTATATTATAGTATTGTTAAAATTTGACATTCTTTTACAGAAGAAAAACGAGCTAGCCACTTTTCTGCTGAGAAGGATGAGTATGGTGCTGATAACATGTCAGAGATTCATATTGTTGGCAGGATTGTGATCAATTTGTGGAGAATTATGAGACATGAGGTATAAAAAAATATGAAAGTCAATTGTAATAGTGTGCAGAGAATTTACTGCCACCTGTGAGCTCTCTTTTGTTTGCTCATCTTGTTTTTGAAATTTTGTCAGATATTCTGAATCCTCTGGTTTTATCTATGTAGTGCCAATAAACATTTTGCCTGCTATAACCTCTACTTTTCTTTTCATAACTTTATTACATATATAGTTTGAAAAGCCTTATTTCAAAATCTTATAAAAAATCCTTGTTATTTTTTCAAAGTTTTTGAAAGAAAAAAGGTGTCAATGCTAAATGTATGAAAAATCTAGAGTTAATCAATTCCTGCCAAGTTTTCAATGACATATCTTGAAAACATGGACACAGACCCTTCATTTTTTTCTGCTTTTTTAGTTCTGTTATTTATATACTATCAATTTAAATCAGTCATTTCAAAATCTTGTTATTTTGAATCAAAGGAGTAAACATCCTCAAGTGAACAAGTAGGTGGCTATTTGAAGAAGTTAAGTATCACAACTTGAATAGAATTTTTGATTGCCAGTGTTGTGTTGGAATTAAAGTGATAACAAAATGAAACTGAATTGCATTCCAGTTTTATTTTTTGTTTCGCCTGCGAAAAAAGTCTTTTCTGGTGGTGGTGTCATATGAAAAATTAAACCCCCTAAAAATTGAACCCAGGGTCAAAATACCATATTGAAAATTGAATCTTTATATCAATGTCAAATGTACATTATAACTATATAAAGTAGTTTGAATAGCTATGACAATTTAAAAATCTGAGGTCTATTATGGGAGGGGGGTTCAGGTTTCCATGATAGAGGGTTCAATTTTGCATAGCTGAGTAAAAAAAAAAATTAAATATTTACTCAGCCATGGAAAATTGAACCCCTACCATGGAAAACTGAACCCATCCCCTATAGACCTCAGATTTTCAATTGTCATAGCTTTTCCAGCTATGTTTTATAATAATATTGCATTAATAAGTACTTGGTAGGAATAATACAGGTAAGAAAATATTTTTAAACATTTTTACTCAGCCATGGTAATTAAACCCCTCTCTATAGACCTCAGATTTTCAAGTTGTCATACCTATTCAACTACTTCATATAGTAATAATTCATTTAAGTATTTGGTAGGGATAAAACATATTGGAAAATATTTGTAATAGGATTACAATATTTGGTATATATAGGTTCCTTTCAAGGTCTACATATCAGACAAGGTTCTTCTGACCACCACCTCATTTCATGGGTCAGTGATCGTTAAAACTATGTGATAAGGTCTCTTTCTCAGATACTGTAAGAATAGGTGAACTTTATTTGGTTTATATAATGGTTGTAAGGTGAACATGTCCGTCTGGCAAGTGTCATCAGACCTTGGCCTCATTTTCACGCATCATTGGTCAATGTTAAGTTTTGTGTTTTTGTCTGTTATTCTAAATCTATAAGCAATAGGTCAGCTATATTTGGTGTATGGAATGATTGCATGGTGAACATGTCTGTCTGGCAGGTATCATCTGTCCTTGACCTCATTTTCATGATTCATTTGTCAATGTTATGTTTCTGCAGTTATGTCCTCTTCTAAAATCGTAAGAAATAGGTCAACTATATTTGGTGTATATAATAATTGTAAGGTGTACATGTCTGTCTGGCAGGGTTCATCTGAACTTGACCTCATCTTTATGGTTCATTGGTCAACATTTAGTTTTCATGGTTTGGTCTGTTTCTTGTATATTTTAAGCAATAGATCAACTATATTTGGTGTAATAGACCCTGTGTATGGAATGATTGTAAGGTGAACATGACTATCAACATAAAGTTCAATCATGGTAAGTAAAGCAGGCGAGACATTTCAGCGTGTGAATTCTGGTTTGTCATCTGAATTTCTCATTTATTATGAGTTAGAGTAGCAGGATGATAATATTTGGTATAAGGGATGCTTAAGCTCCTGGCTTGGGACAGCCATCTTTAATGGAGATTTTGTTTACGCTGTTTGAGTTATGATCCTGGTAAATTTGTTGATCCTTTAAATAAACTTAATCTGAAAGGTTACCAATTAAACACTGTAATCAGATTTTTGAATATTGTTTTTATTGGTGTAAATATTGATTTTGTTATCAGTAAATTAAACCTATCTTAATATTATTGCTATACACATATGCACATTCACGGTTCTACAATCTGTAGATACCTGTATCTTGGCATTGCACAAGGTCATGTTTTTCTCTGACTGTTAATGAAGTCTTTACACTTAATCTATAGGATGTTGAATGTGTACTGACTGATGTTTTAGTCTTAGATACATGATTTTTGTAGTAGTTGTTATTAGCTTTGAACTAGCTGTCATTTACTGGCACTACTCTTAGATCTGTGCTTAGAGTATTTTTTGTTATGAGGATGTATAAATACCCCGCCATGTCCAGTCTGTGTTTTTATTCGACCATTTTTGTGGTCGTATATTGGTATCACGTCGTCGTTGTCATGGTCGTCTGAGGACACTTGGTTTCCGGACAATAACTTTAGTGTAAGAAAATAGAAATCTATGAAATTTAAACACAAGATTTATAACCACAAAAGGAAGGTTGGGATTGATTTTGGGGGTTATGGTCCTAACAGTTTAGGAATAAGGGGCCAAAAAGAGGCCCAAGTAAGCATCTATTTAGTTTCCAGACAATAACTTGTGTTTAAGTGTATGGATCTCTCTGAAATTATACACAAGTTTCTATACCACGAAGGGATGGTTAGGATTGGCTTTGGGGGGTTATGGCTCAAATTGTTTGGAAATTAGGGGCAAAAAAAGGGGGAAAAACAAGGGTTTCCTGGTTGATGTACAATAAAGACAATTTAAAAGCAGTGTAAGGGAGGTAATCCAAACACAAACAATGTTTTAAATTATGTATAAAGGAATGTTGTATTGTCTTGAGGTGATTAGCTGTCAATTTACTTTAAGAAGTTACTATTAAATTTATGATGATTAAGGAATATTGATTTTAGCCATGGTTATGTATGTCATTTTCTATTTTAAGACTTTTATGATGTATTTAAATGGGTAATTATGGTTGCAAACTCCAATGGAAATTTGAGTTAAGATTATGACCATATCTTGAGGGAAAGAATTTTTTGTTTGGAAAAAGGGTGGTGGAGGTGAAAAAAAGGGGGGTAAAAAAGAAATTGTGGGAGGGGGACAATTTTTTCTCATTTCAGATTTTAGAAATTAAAAAGAAAATTTCTTCATATATTTTTTTTTTGCAGAAAAAAGGGGGGTTAAATTTTTTTTTTTTTTTTTTAAGGGGGGATAATTTTTTGTTTGTTTTTTTTTTTTTTGGGGGGGATGTTTGGAAAAAGGGTGGGGGAGGTTAAAAAAGGGGGGGATAAAAAAAGAAATTGTGGGGGAGGACAATTTATTCTCATTTCAGATTTCTGAAATTAAAAAGAAAATTTCTTCATATTTTATTTTTTTTGCCAAAAAAAAATGAGTGGGGACAAATTTTTTTTAAATTTTTTATTTTGGAGGGGGGTCAATATGGCAACAGCATCAGGGGTGGTAATTTTTAACCGGATTTTTGAAGGAAATATTGGTTATTAAATTTGGGATGTACGGCAGGCGGCTGGGCAGGCGGACGGGCGGCTGCCAAACAGTGTCTCCATAAAAACATGAAAACGCTTTAACAATTTTTTCAAATTTATATATGTTGTTTCCTGGGACTTAATGAAGGTCTAGTTCATTTTTCAAGATTTTAGTATTTCTCCTTTTTGAGGTATCACCATTTTTAATATCCAAAAGTGGAATTTTTAAATATTTTTCTCTTGTTATCATGTTATCACTTGTCTTATATCACAATGAAAATTGGAGTGACAGATTTATTCGAAAATTATCTATTTCCTAAGTGGTAATGACTATAAGCTATATTATTAGACATTTTGAAGATTATTACATTATTATTTATTATATATGTAATGTTAGAGTACTATGTAACCATAGTTCTGTTCAATTAGATCTGGGAAATATTTTAACATATGATAATCATTTATTTTCATTATTAATTAGATCTGGGAAATATCTTAGCATATGATAATCATTGGAGTGACAGATTTATTTGAAAATTTTCTGTTTCCTGATAAGATCTGTAGGACTGTATATGTAAAGTTTGAAATTAACTGTTCATTGTTAGACATTTTGTAGATAATTAAGTCTCCCTAAACCATATATATTCATACCCCCACCCCCCTTCAATTTGAGAATGTGCTTTTATCTTGTAAACGGTCGAGATCCCCACCCCTAATCCATATATATTCTTGCATGGGACAATAAAACAAATCAAATCAAATAAAAGGCCAGTCCCCTGGGGTCACCCCCACCCCCTTCTGTTTGAGAACTTGTAAACGGTCGAGATCCCCGTCCCTAAACCATATATATTCTTGTATGTGACAATAAAACAAATCAAATGAAATATAGGGGAAGTCCAGAGGGGTCACCCCACCACCCTTCTTTTTGAAAACTTGTAAACGGTCAAGATCCCCACCCCGAAGCCATATTTATTCTTGTATGGGACAATAAAACAAATCAAATGAAAAAAATGGCAAGTCCCCTGGGGTCAACCCCACCCCCTCCTGTTTAAGAACTTGTAAACGGTCGAGATCCCCATCCCTAAACCATATATATTCTTGTATGGGAAAATAAAACAAGTCAAATGAAATATAGGGGAAGTCCATGAGGGTAACCCCCACCCCTCTTCTTTTTGATAACTTGTTTACTGTCAAGATCCCCACCCCGAAACCATATATGTTCTTGTATGGGACAATAAAACAAATCAAATGAAATTTAGGGGAAGTCCATGGGGGTAACCCCCACCCCACTTCTTTTTGAAAACTTGTAAACGGTCGAGATCCCCACCCCTAAACCAGATATATTCTTGTATGGGACAATAAAACAAATCAAATGAAATATTGGTGGAGTCCCCGGGTTCACCCCCACCCCCTTCTTTTTGAAAACTTGTAAACGGTCAAGATCCCCACTCTGAAACCATATATATTCTTGTATGGGACAATAAAACAAATCAAATGAAATTAAAGGTGAGTCCCCTGGGGGTCAACCACACCCCCTCCTGTTTGAGAACTTGTAAATGGTCGCGACCCCACCCCTAAACCATATATATTCTTGTATGGGACAAAAAACTAATCATATGAAATTTAGGAGGAGTCCACTGGGGATCACACACCCCTTCAAAGAACTTGTAAACGGTCGAGATTTTTACTCCTAAACAACCATATATATTCCTGTTCGTCATTTCAAGAAGATTCGAATGACATACAGGGTCAATCCATAGGCGTCACTTATGCATATCACAAACCAATTTGTACTGGACTTTGGCCAATGTCAGGTGACCATGGGAATGATGAATTTTTGGAGCTTTGTTTGGGTGACTTCGTAACAGCATCCTGTTACAATTATTTCTTGTTACTGATAAGTTTTATAGATTTTGAAAAGACATTGTATTAATGATAAATGAAATTTTGGGTTTATTTTCTTCTTTTCTTTGGTAAATTGTTTGAAGAATTTTTGTTGCAAGTTTGTTTGTTATTCTGTAAAAACTAATTTTCTGAATGCTACATATTTTTTTTTTATGAAGTGAACTTCTTTAAAAACTAAGCTTATACTGTTTATTAATAAACATATATTTAGATTTCTGATTTTGGGCCCAGTTTTCAAGTTGGTCCAAATCTGGGTCCAAAATTAAACTGTATTTGATTTCAACATAAATTAAATAAATATAGGGTTCTTTGAAATGCTTAATCTAAACCTGTATTTCTTTTCATTATTAATAAGATAATACCACATTGAGGTCCAAAGGGTCCTAAATTAAACTTTTGTTTAATTTTATCAAAAATTGAATTCTTTGGTTCTTTGATATACTGATTCTACCAATGTTTGAGTGTTAAATCATATCTTTAGAGAACTTAGTCATCACTGGTTGTTGTTATTATATAATTGACTAATATTTGAAAAATTGCATCATATCTTATTTTAGAAAAATTTTATCCAGTTTAAGTTATTTCCCTTTGCACAGAAAATATTATGGATAAAATTAACCTGTGTTTCATTTCAACATAAATTAAATATATATAGGGTTCTTTCAAATGCTGAATCTAAACCTGTATTTAAATATTAGATTTTTGGGCCCAGTTTTCAAGTTGGTCCAAATCAGGGTCCAAAATTAAACTTTGTTTGATTCAACAAAAATTGAATTTATGGGGTTCTTTGAAATGCTGAATCTAACCATGTATTGAGAAATTTTGGATTGTGGGCTCCTTTAATCAAATTGGTCCACATTGAGGTCCTAAGGGTCCTAAATTAAACTTTTGTCTGATTTCATCAAAAATTGAATTCTTGGGTTTCTTTGATATGCTGATTCACCATTTTCTACATAAGAAAATGCCTGTACCAAGTGAGGAATATGACAATTGTTATCCATTCGTTTGATGTGTTTGTTTTTTTGATTTTGACATTTGATTGGGGACTTTCCTTTTTGAATTTTCCTCGGAGTTCAGTATTTTTGTGATTTTACTTTCTAATATGTACTTAGATTTTGGATATTGAACCATAATAGGTAAATGTCCAATTTCAAATATTTCAGTTCTTTGACCACATTCATTTTGTGTCACAAACCTATGCTGTGTCAAATATTCAATCACAATCCAAATTCAGAGCTGTTTTAAGTAGTGTCCATACTTGCTCAACTGTTCAGGGTTCGACCTCTGCAGGAAAATCCGGTTTGCTGTCACTCTGACAGCCTCTTGTTTTTCTTTTCTTTGGTAAATTGTATATTGTTTGTTATTCTGTAAAAACTAATTTTCTGAATGCTATATATATTTTTTTGATTAGGTGAACTCCTTTCAAAACTTAGCTTATATTGTCTATTAATAAACATATATTTAGATTTCTGATTTTGGGCCCAGTTTTCAAGTTGGTCCAAATCGGGTCCAAAATTAAACTGAGTTTGATTTCAACATAAATTGAATATATATAGGGTTCTTTGAAATGCTGAATCTAAACCTGTATTTATTTTCATTATTAGTTAGATAACACCACATCAAGGTACAAAGGGTCCTAAATTAAACTTTTGTTTAATCAACAATTTTATTCTTGGGTTCTTTGATATGCTGATTTTTAGTTTTAACACAAGGCTTTACAGAGCTTATAATGCACCATTTCAAAAGACAATGGGTATCAGATAAGGAAGGAATGAAATCTGCAACTTTAAAATTATAAAGTTTGATTCAATAATGAATCAGATACTATAGTATAGTCCACTGTGCTTGACCCATTTGTAGTATGGCAAGTAATTGATCAATATCTGCCTGGCAGGGTTCATCTGACCTTGACCTCATTTACGTGGATTAAAGATTATGTCAAATTTACGTGATAGTTGTTTTAAAGCATCAAGACTATCAACACAAAATCAGTAATCATCAGTTAAGCAGAGGAGACATTTAAGCATGTGCACTCTTGTTTTTATTTTTCCTCTGTATGATATGATTAAGTGGCATGAGCAATGCAGGCCCCATTTTGCCACTATGTATGAATATGATGCAGCTGAACAAATAATATTCATGGTACTAACAAAATGCAGGTTGTTTTTGATAGCATTATTAAAATTTAACAGTACTTTTTATACGACTGCAAAAACTTTTGCGGTCGTATATTGGTATGACGTTAGCGTCGTCGGCGTCGTCCGGCGTCGTCCGAAGACACATTGGTTTTCGCACTCTAACTTTAGTTTAAGTGAATGGATCTCTATGAAATTTTACCATAAGGTTCAATACCACAAAAGGAAGGTTGGGATTGATTTTAGGGGGTTATGGTACCAACAGTTAAGGAATAAGGGGCCAAAAAGGGGCCAAAAATAAGCATTTTTGTAACTTCCAGACATAACTTGTGTGTTAGCGTATGGATCTCTCTGACATTGTACCACAAGGTTCCATATCACAAAGGGAATGCTGGGATTGATTTTGGGGGTAATTGCCTCAAAATTTTAGGAATTAGGGGCCAAAAAAGGGGCAAAAAACAAGCATTTTTCTAGTTTCCAGACAATAACTTGTGTTCAAGTGTATGGATCTCTCTGAAATTGTACCACAAGGTTCCATATCACACAGGGAATGCTGGGATTGATTATTGGGGGTAATTCCCTCAAAATTTTAGGAATTAGGGGCCAAAAAAGGGGCAAAAAACAAGCATTTTTCTAGTTTCATGACAATAACTTGTGTGTAAGTGTTTGGATATTTCTGAAATTGTACTACAAGGTTCCATATCACAAAGGGAAAGCTGGAATTGAGTTTGGGGGTAATTGCCCAAAACGTTTAGGAATTGGGGGCCAAAAAGGGGCCAAAAAACACATTTTTGTCGAGCCTTCGACTTTAGTCGAAAAAGCGAGACATAGCGATCCTACATTCCGTCGGCGTCGGCGGCGTCCACAAATATTCACTCTGTGGTTAAAGTTTTTGAAATTTTAATAACTTTCTTAAACTATCCTGGATTTCTACCAAACTTGGACAGAAGCTTGTTTATGATCATAAGATAGTATCCAGAAGTAAATTTTGTAAAAATAAAATTCCTGTTTTTCCGTATTTTACTTGTAAATGGACTTAGTTTTTCTGCCAGGAAACATTACATTCACTCTGTGGTTAAAGTTTTTAAAATTTTAATAACTTTCTTAAATTATCCTGGATTTGTACCAAACTTGGACAGAAGCTTGTTTATGATCATAAGATAGTATCCAGAAGTAAATTTGTAAAAAAAAAATTTCATTTTTTCCTAACTTTACTTATAAATGGACTTAGTTTTTCTGCCAGGAAACAACACATTCACTCTGTGGTTAAAGTTTTTAAAATTTTAATAACTTTCTTAAACTATCCTGGATTTGTACCAAACTTGGACAGAAGCTTGTTTATGATCATAAGATCTATAGTATCCAGAAGTAAATTTGTTAAAAAAAAAATTTCATTTTTTCCGTATTTTTCTTATAAATGGACTTAGTTTTTCTGCCAGGAAACAATATTTTCACTCTGGTTAAAGTTTTTAAAATTTTAATAACTTTCTTAAACTATCCTGGATTTATACGAAACTTTGACAGAAGCTTCTTACAATTAAAAGATAGTATCTAAAGGAGTATTTTTATTGATTTTTTTCCCTCATTTTTGTTGAGCCTGCGATTAACAGCAAAAGTAGGCGAGACACTGGGTTCCGTGGAACCCTTACGAATTTTTCTAGTTTCCAGACAATAACTTGTGTTCAAGTGTATGGATCTCTCTGAAATTGTACTGCAAGGTACCATACCACAAAGGGAAGGCTGGGATTGAGTTTGGGGGTGATGAATCATAAGGGGGTTCAAAAAATTTGGGGGGGGGGGGATTTTTTTTTTTTTTTCCTTTTTTTTCTTTTTTTTCTTTTTTTTTCTTTTAAAATTTTCCATTTTAAGTTGGTTATTTCTGATTTATATTTAAAAGCAAATAATAATGATATGGTAGGAGATACACACCAAACAGGATAATATTATTATATAATAAGTATTGTGCAATAGCAAGAAATTTTCAATTGCACAGTATTGCACAATAGCAAGAAATCTTCAATTGCACAGTATTGCGCAATAGCAAGAAATCTTCAATTGCACAGTATTGTGCAATAGCAAGAAATATCCAATAGCACAATATTGCGCAATAGCAAGAAATTGTCAATTGTACAGTATTGCGCAATACCAAGAAATATTCAATTGCACAGTATTGTGCAAAAGAAGATACCTCGTATAAATTGCTTATTTCTTGACCAATTTCAATGGGGTTTTATTCTTGAATTCTTGGGGTTCTTTAATAGGCTGAATCTAACCGTGTATTAAGTTGGATTTTGGGCCCCGTTTTTAAATTGGTCCACATTGAGGTCCAAATGGTCCAAAATGAAACTTTGTTTGATTTCATCAAAAATTGAATTATTGGGGTTCTTTGATATGCCGAATCTAACCGTGTATTTAGATTCTTAATTTTTGGTTCCGTTTTCAAATTGGTCTACATTAAGGTCCAAAGGGTCCAAAATTAAACTAAGTTTGATTTTAACAAAAATTGAATTCTTAGGGTTCTTTGATATGCTGAATCTAAACATGTATTTAGATTTTTGATTATGGGCCCAGTTTTCAAATTGGTCCAAATCGGGGTCCAAAATTAAACTTTGTTTGATTTCAACAAAAATTGAATATATGGGGTTCTTTGATATGCTGAATCTAACCATGTATTTAGATTTTTGATTTTTGGGCCCCATTATCAACTTTGTCTACATTGAGGTCAAAAGGGTCCAAAATTAAACTTTGTTTGATTTCATCAAAAATTGAATTCTTGTGGTTCTTTGATATGCTGAATCTAACCATGTATTTAGATTTTGGATATTGGACCATAATAGGTGAATGTCCAATTTAAAATTTTTAAGTTCTTAGACCACATTCATTCTGTGTCAGAAACCTATGCTGTGTCAAATATTTAATCACAATCCAAATTCAGAGCTGTATCAAGCTTGAATGTTGTGTCCATACTTGCCCCAACTGTTCAGGGTTCGACCTCTGCGGTCGTATCAAGCTGCGCCCTGCGGAGCATTTTATTAGCAATTGAACCTCAGCTTATGATCAATTGTTGATTGTATTTTGCAGGTTACTCTTAATATTTATACATTTGAGAATGTGATATACCATGTCCTTCACCAGAGAACACCTAAGTATTCATTTAGAATTCTCAACACTTGGTACAATAAAAAGACACATCATCACAGGTAAGCCTACTAAGGACTAGATTGTCTGCAATGCTACATACAATTTTTATGGCCCCACCACTAAGTGGTCGGCGCCATATTGTGGTACCCTTATCCCTTCTGTTATATAAGAGTTATTAGATCTTTTTTATGCCCCCGCCGTAGCGGAGGGGGCATTAAGTTTTACCCTTGTCCGTCTGTACGTCCCGAAATTGGTTTCCGTTCTCTAACTTGAGTTTGCCTCAACCAAATGTTATGAAACTTATACACAATGCTGATTACCACAAAACACAGATCAAGTTTGAATTTTGGTGGCGTCACTTTAACCGATCTAGAGTTATGCCCCTTTATAAAAGGAAATATTGCAAAATTTTTAGTTTCCGTTCTCTAACTTAAGTTTGCCTCAACCAAATGTTATGAAACTTATACACAATGCTTATTACCACAAAACACAGATCAAGTTTGAATTTTGGTGGTGTCACTTAAACCGATCTAGAGATATGCCCCTTTATAAAAGGAAAAATTGCAAAATTTTTATTTTCTTCTAAATATCAAGTTTATATAATATATTTTTAAAATTGGAGTTATCTTCCTTTGACCATGATTATAGTTGAATCAACTACAATCAATGCTTTATACAATGCAATGTTTAATTTTGACTTCCACTGATAAAACACAGATCAAGTTGAATGGCGGTAGTGTCACTTTAACCATTATTGAGTTATGCCCCTTTATAAATAGAAAGATTGCAAAATTTTTTAGTTTCTATTCTGTAACTGAAGTTTTCCCCAGCCAAACATTATGAAACCTATACACAATATTCATTACCACAAAACTCAGTAAGGATCAAGTACAATTTTTTTGTTTCAGTTTCTCCAACTTGAGTTTGCCTCAACCAAATGTTATGAAACTTATACACAATGCTTATTACTACATAATACAGATTAAGTACGAAATTAGGTGGCAACACTTTTACCATTCTAGAGTTATGTCCCTTTATAAACATAAAAATTGCTAAATTTTTTAGTTTGTCTCAACCAAATGTTGTAAAACTTATACACAACCGTTCTAGAGTTATGCGTGTTTACAAATAGAAAAATTGCTGAATTTTTAGTTTCTGTTCTTAAGTTAGCCTCAACCAAATGTTATGAGACTTACACACAATGATTATTACCACAAAACTCAGATCAAGTTCAAATTTGAGTAGCGTCACTTTTACCGTTCTTCAGTTATGTCCCTTTATAACTATATGATATGCAAGCGGGGGCATCATCTGTGTCCACATGTGGACACTATCCACATTTTTTCTAAATGTCTTCACATATTGAGCTGATTATGTGAGTCAACTATGATGAGTTACAGATCGAGGTTATGTTTGGTTCCGCTCCGCTGATTTTTGCCAAAATTACGAGCTTTGGACTTTGAAAATTTCGTGAAAATAACAGTTATACAGACTTTAAGTCTTCTGTGATGAGTTACAGATGGAGTTTAGGTTTGGTTTTGCTCTGCTGATATTTTCTGAAATAACAGGCTCTGGATTTTGAAAATTTCATGAAAATAACAGTTATATGGACTTTTTTCTAAACACCTTCACATATTGAGCTGATTTTTATGTCCCACCTACGATAGTAGAGGGGCATTATGTTTTTCAGTCTGTGCGTCCATTCGTGTGTCTGTTTGTCTGTCTGTCCCGCTACAGGTTAAAGTTTTTGGTCAAGGTAGTTTTTGATGAAGTTGAAGTCCAATCAACTTTAAACTTAGCACACATGTTCCCTATGATATGATCTTTCTAATTTTAATGCCAAATTAGAGTTTTGACCCCTATTTCAAGGTCCACTCAACATAGAAAATGATAGTGCTAGTGGGGCATCCATGTACTTTGGACACTTTCTTGTTAGTATCTGAGTCTACTATGATGAGTTACAGATGTAGTTGACATTTGGATCTGCCGTGCTAATTTGTGCTGAAATTTTTGGCTTTGGACTTTGAAAATTTCATGAAAATAACAGTTATACAGACTTTCATTCTCAAATTTCCACTCCTAGATATGGCTTCAAGCTTTTTTTGCAAGTAGGGCCATTTGTGTCGCTGTTTTGTTGTATAATCTAGTACAAATACTTTTATAATCAATATAAAATGGCATTTAAAAGACAAGGTAAATTGGGACACCAAATCTAAAGGCCAAACTGGGTAAAGTACAAAGTCACAAACCACCAAGACTGAATAGTTATTGGAGTGGTATAAAATCATAGGCCATTTTCTGAATTATATTTGTCGTTCAAACAAGTAAACATTTATTCTGAAGTTCTGACTCTCATTATTTGCCCTTCCTGATATAGTATTTACCAGTGACTAATTAGTCCCCTACCGACAAAGTCGAAGGGGACTTTAGGTTTGCACTCCGTCTGTCTGTCTGTCTGTCTGTCTGTCTGTCTGTCAGTCAGTCCGGCAAATCAGTTTTCCACACTTTTTTTCTTCATGCTTGAAGATATTGATATTTGATATTTGGTATATTGTTTTATCATAACAAGTTACAGATCAAGTTCGAATTTTGTTCCGGTCTGATAATTTTGTGCAGAGTTATAGTCCTTGGACTTTAAAAATTCACTCAAATATTCAGTTTTCCTCACTTTCTTTTCGTCATTCTTGAAGATATTGATTTAATAATTGGTACATTGTTTTATCATGACAAGTTACAGATCAAGTTCGAATTTTGTACCAGTCTGATGATTTTTTGCAGAGTTATGGTCCTTGGACTTAGAAAATTCACTCAAATAATCATTTTTCCGCACTTTTTTTCGTCATGCTTGGAGATATTGATTTGATATTTGTTGTATAGTTAGGTTTGGCTAGCCACCAAACCAGGTTCAACCCACCATTTTTTTCTTAAAATGTCTTGTACCAAGTCAGGAAAATGGCCATTGTTATATTATAGTTCGTTTCTGTGTGTACGTTTTAATGTTGTGTTTCTGTTGTGTCGTAGTTCTCCTCTTATATTTGATGTGTTTCCCTCAGTTTTAGTTTGTAACCTGGATTTGTTTTTTTCTCAATCTATTTATGAATTTCCAACAGCGGTATACTACTGTTGCCTTTATTTACACCATCCCCGTGACAAGTTATATTTCAAGTTAGCATTTTGTTCCAGTACAATTAATTTTTAACCGGTAGGGGACTATGTATTGCCATGCAATACTCTCAGAATGCTTGTTTCAAAAAGTGTTTTATTAGTTTTAAATGGTTAGTATTGCCACGCTTTGAGTTTATGCATTACTCATGCTATTTGAATATTAATAAATACCATTTAAATATTAATATAGTAATGCATTCCCTTTATATATTACTAATTTAAGTACTTAACATATATTCAGTTCTTATAGCCAAACATACATGTAGCATGCAAGCCATATCGTTTCTAAAAACCATTTGCAGTCAATTTTCAAGTGAAAAACAATTATGAAATATGAAAATGTGAAACATAACACTAAAAACACAAATAACATAGAGGGCATAAAATGGTGAACAAACAGAACAAACTATAATGAATACCTATATCCAGAAATTGTAAATAATAGAAATAACAACAATAGGAATTTTATCATTTTTGTCTCATCTGCAACATTTGTTTGATTATTCAGAAGCATGGCTGATTTAAATTGTTTTTTAGAAGATAAATCAACAATCTATATCTTGTCTATAGACAGGTTTTTCTGATTATCTGCCTTAGTTTGTGATGCGTCTCCTATGTGTTGTCGTAGTAGCGGTCGCCATTACAGCCGTGAAAAAGTTATAAACAAGCTAAACATCTATATTGATTATAATAAATTCGCAATTGTAATTGATTATTATAGTAAATAAAAATACATTGGGCTACTTAGGTACCTGATGAGAATGTACGGTCTTACCGGGTCGATTGTAATATCAGAAAAACAAGGTGCAGTTTTATCAAATCATAGTAATTTCTGTGGTCAGACCTAAACTCAGTTAGTCCTAAAATTCGACAATCCTCAAGTCCGACGGTCCTATAATTCGACAACCTGTTTTGTTTGATGGGCTGTTACTTGTCTCTGAAAAAATATACCTATAGATTGTAACGTTTGAATAAGACTTTTTCACAGAGACGAGAGTCACATGATTGTGCTTGTGGTTCGACGCATGTATACTGCTAATAACTGAGCGACTTTTTCTTCTTATTTTTTTCCCCGCATACATGAATTGCACTTTGCTGTCGATGCGTCAGGCCATATGTAGACTTGACTTTGCAATTATAATAGGCTTAAGAAGTTTTGAACTTTCCCATGTAATCATATAGTTATTAGGTTTTGTCCCCAATTTCTTTTGCATAAAGTTAGCTCGATCGCCCTGCAAAACATAAAACTACTAGTATTGCATGTAACATTATACTCCCATGCTTGAAATAAATGATTGGCATTTAACCACAAAAAGACGCCAAAGTGTAAACTCAAAGCATCATTTAGTGGTTTGCATCACACTGACATAGCTAGATAATACTATTAATTATCTAATTACTACCACATTTTATATTAATTAGTATTGTAATTTTTATTGTTATTAATAAATGTTATATGCGTATTATAAACCAAATCTTGAATTCTATCCTAATTCTATCCTATTTTGGGAAAATTTCATAAATTCAAATGTGACGTCACCCCTTTTTTTGCGTTGATCTCTTTGGCTAACTCGGGGTGTGAATTTTTTTGTGCTGGTTTTTGTTGTTTTATGTATCCGTTTTTATTCTGTAGTTAGTCACCACTTCAGTGTTATCATGTATATATATTATATAGTCATTTTTATAGATTTACTGTTTGCAAAAGTATGAATTATTCTAAATACTAAGGATTTTCTTATCCCAGACATATAACCTTAGCCGTATTTGGCACAACTTTTTGGAACTTTTGGTCCTCAATGCTCTTCAACTTTGTACTTGTTTTGGCTTTCGAACTTTTTTGATCTGAGCGTCACTGGTTAGTCTTGTGTGGACGAAACGGGCGTCTTGCATATTAAATTTTAAACCTGGTACCTTTTGTTAGCTATTATTCGTATGTTTCTCGGTCCTATATGTTCTCCCATTTATTTGTATTGTAGTCCTGTCATGTAATGTTGTCATTTTAATGTTATATTTAACATTGCCTTAAAAGCGGAAGGTTTGGCTAGCCACAAAACCAGGTTCAACCCACCATTTTTATACGACCGCAAAAAATTTTTGCGGTCGTATATTGGTATGACGTTGGCGTCGTCGTCGTCGTTGTCCGGCGTCGTCCTAAGACACATTGGTTTTCGCACTCTAACTTTAGTTTAAGTGAATTGATCTCTATGAAATTTTACCATAAGGTTCAATACCACAAAAGGAAGGTTGGGATTGTTTTTGGGGGTCATGGTACCAACAGTTAAGGAATTAGGGGCCAAAAATAAGCATTTTTGTAACTTCCAGACATAACTTGTGTGTTAGTGTATGGATCTCTCTGACATTGTACCACAAGGTTCCATATCACACAGGGAATGCTGGGATTGATTTTGGGGGTAATTGCCTCAAAATAGTAGGAATTAGGGGCCAAAAAAGGGGCAAAAAACAAGCATTTTTCTAGTTTCATGACAATAACTTGTGTGTAAGTGTATGGATCTTTCTGAAATTGTACTACAAGGTTCCATATTACAAAGGGAAAGCTGGAATTGAGTTTGGGGGTAATTGCCCAAATCGTTTAGGAATAAGGGGCCAAAAATAAGCATTTTTCTAGTTTCCAGACAATAACTTGTGTTCAAGTGTATGGATCTCTCTGAAATTGTACCACAAGGTTCCATATCACACAGGGAACGCTGTGATTGATTTTGGGAGTAATTGCCTCAAAATATTAGGAATTAGGGGCCAAAAAAGGGGCAAAAAACAAGCATTTTTCTAGTTTCAAGATAATAACTTGTGAGTAAGTGTATGGATCTTTCTGAAATTGTACTACAAGGTTCCATATCACAAAGGGAAAGCTGGAATTGAGTTTGGGGGTAAATTGCCCAAAACGTTTAGTAATAAGGGGCCAAAAAGGGACCAAAAATAAGCATTTTTCTAGTTTCCAGACAATAAATTGTGTTCAAGTGTATGGATCTCTCTGAAATTGTACTGCAAGGTACCATACCACAAAGGGAAGGCTGGGATTGAGTTTGGGGGTGATGAATCATAAGGGGGTTCAAAAAATTTGGGGGGGGATTTTTTTTTTTTCTTTTAAAATTTCCATTTTAAGTTGGTTATTTCTGTTTTATATTTAAAAGCAAATAATAATGATATGGTAGGAGATACACACCAAACAGGATGTGTAAATTATTATATAATAAGTATTGTGCAATAGCAAGAAATTTTCAATTGCACAGTATTGCACAATAGCAAGAAATCTTCAATTGCACAGTATTGCGCAATAGCAAGAAATCTTCAATTGCACAGTATTGTGCAATAGCAAGAAATATCCAATAGCACAATATTGCGCAATAGCAAGAAATTGTCAATTGTACAGTATTGCGCAATAGCAAGAAATATTCAATTGCACAGTATTGTGCAAAAGAAGATACCTCGTATAAATTGCTTATTTCTTGACCAATTTCAATGGGGTTTTATTCTTGAATTCTTGGGGTTCTTTAATATGCTGATTCTAACCGTGTATTAAGTTTATGGATTTTGGGCCCCGTTTTTAAATTGGTCCACATTGAGGTCCAAAGGGTCCAAAATTAAACTTTGTTTGATTTCATCAAAAAATGAATTATTGGGGTTCTTTGATATGCCGAATCTAACTGTGTATTTAGATTCTTAGTGTTTGGTTCCGTTTTCAAATTGGTCTACATTAAGGTCCAAAGGGTCCAAAATTAAACTTAGTTTGATTTTAACAAAAATTGAATTCTTAGGGTTCTTTGATATGCTGAATCTAAACATGTATTTAGATTTTTGATTATGGGCCCAGTTTTCAAGTTGGTCCAAATCGGGGTCCAAAATTAAACTTTGTTTGATTTCAACAAAAATTGAATATATGGGGTTCTTTGATATGCTGAATCTAACCATGTATTTAGATTTTTGATTTTTGGGCCCCATTATCAACTTTGTCTACATTGAGGTCAAAAGGGTCCAAAATTAAACTTTGTTTGATTTCATCAAAAATTGAATTCTTGTGGTTCTTTGATATGCTGAATCTAACCATGTATTTAGATTTTGGATATTGGACCATAATAGGTGAATGTCCAATTTAAAATTTTTAAGTTCTTAGACCACATTCATTCTGTGTCAGAAACCTATGCTGTGTCAAATATTTAATCACAATCCAAATTCAGAGCTGTATCAAGCTTGAATGTTGTGTCCATACTTGCCCCAACTGTTCAGGGTTCGACCTCTGCGGTCGTATCAAGCTGCGCCCTGCGGAGCATTTTATTTTTCTTAAAATGTCCTGTACCAAGTCAGGAAAATGGCCATTGTTATATTATAGTTCTTTTCTGTGTGTGTTACATTTTAATGTTGTGTTTCTGTTGTGTCGTAGTTCTCTTATATTTGATGTGTTTCCCTCAGTTTTAGTTTGTAACCCGGATTTGTTTTTTTCTCAATCGATTTATGAATTTCGAACAGCAGTATGCTACTGTTGCCTTTATTTGCCAACCCTCCTCCCCACCTAAAAAAATCTGGTGATCTCTTATATTTCCATCCTGAATCTGTATTAGACTCTTATATATATACCCAATATAAATAATACAGTGAAATACAGCATTACATTAGGGATTTTGTATTGGACCGTCAGACTACTGGACTGTCAGAATTTCGGAGTGTCGGATTAGAGCTACGCTTCCGAAATTTCTAATAAACTTCTTGATTACCAAGACCTTTGAAAAATCCTTTGTAATATATAAAGGCGTAAAATTTTATAATCTATGCACAGCACAAGCTACTGAAGAAAGGTCAAATCAAGTTTAAACAGAAATTACTGAATACGTTGTATACTAAGCAAGTAAAGTATATACATAAAGCACAAAGGGCTATACATATCATTTGCATATATGGACCGGCATTGAGTCGAGGCATATAGGCAAGGGAAATAGGAAGTTTTGCTGGGAATTTTCTATAGATACAGCTGTTTGTAAAACCTTTAAGGTTTTCAGAAAGAACTGGCATCCAAGAATAAAATAATTTACAAGCTTAATGAAATACGAAAGCGATGTTCCAAATAATCAAATATCAAACTTAGTGTTAACCTCATCAATACGAGCAACAGCTGATCTGCAATATCGAGTTGGAAATTAAATTCGTATAGTAATTCCACTAAAGTAAAGAAAACTTCCTTAGTTACACAAGTATACAATAAATCGTCACTGTCAATCATGCTGACGTCCCCCCCCCCTTTTTACTTAATTTTGAACTCTTTTCTCTTCTGTTAACAATATTTTTGTCTGAGTTGATGTTGTCTGAATGTCTGTCCATTTTGCAGCAAAAAAATATTCTTAATGAATTTTAAAGTTGGTCTCTTCATACTAGGTTGATTTGCTTACAATTACAGGATAAGCTATGTAAAAACTACATGTAGCCTTGGGGTAGGTTTCATTGCTATTATCTAAAGAAATTTGTAGGGCTTCTAGTCGAGAAAATGTAGATGCACTGTCGTCATCGGATTCATTTTAGTAGAATAATTTAAGTTTTTTCATAGTCATTTCAAGACGTGTCAACAACTTTTGTCTGCCAGGTGTACCTTTACTTTCATAACCAAGTTTTATTTAGGAACTGTGTTTGAGCGAGCCCCATCCAGAAAAAATGTTCGGAATATACAAAAATCCAGTTTATGCAAAGTTTTTCTGTCTAAAGCTTTGATCCGCTCAAGTTTTGTTGGCTCTTCAGAAGGCATCAAACAACTCGTCGTGTAATTCACATATTGATTTTTTCGATATCTGAAGTTTTCTACGATTATTTGTACAACTATTATCTGCACAAGAATTGCCTTCACCATTTTTAGCTCACCTGGCCCGAAGGGCCAAGTGAGCTTTTCTCATCACTTGTCGTCGTTGTCCATCTTCGTCGTCGTCTTCGTTAGCTTTTTACAAAAATCTTCTCCTCTGAAACCACTGGGCTAAATTTAACCAAACTTGGAGACAATCATCATTAGGGTATCAAGTTTAAAAAATGTGTCCTATGACCCCGCCAACCAACCAAGATGGCCGCCATGGCTAAAAATAGAACATAGGGGTAAAATGTAGATTTTGGCTTATATCTCTGAAACCAAAGCATTTAGAGTAAATCTGACAGAGGGTAAAACTGATTATCAGGTCTAGATCTATCTGCCCTGAAATTTTCAGACAAATCTGACAACCTGTTGTTGGGTTGCTGCCCCTGAATTGGTAATTTTAAGGAAATTTTGCAGTTTTTGGTTATCTTGAATATTATTATAGATATATAGAGATAAACTGTAAACAGCAATAATGTTCAGCAAAGTAAGATCTACAAATAAGTCGTCATGACCAAAATTGTCAGTCGACCCCTTTAGGAGTTATTGCCCTTTATAGTCAATTTTTTAACAATTTTTCGTAAATTTTTGTAATCTGTTACAAAAATCTTCTTCTCTGAAACTACTGAGACAAATTCAACCATACTAGGCCATAATCATTATTAGGGTATTTAGTTTAAAAAATTTGTCTGATGACCCCGACATCCAACCATCATGGACGACTTGGTTAAAAATAGAACATAGGGGTAAAATGCAGTTTTTAGCTCACCTGGCCCATAGGGCCAAGTGAGCTTTTCTCATCACAATTGCCTTCACCATTTTTAGCTCACCTGGCCTGAAGGGCCAAGTGAGCTTTTCTCATCACTTGTCGTCTGTCGTCCATCGTCGTCATCGTCTTCGTTAGCTTTTTACAAAAATCTTCTCCTCTGAAACCACTGGGCTAAATTTAACCAAACTTGGAGACAATCATCATTAGGGTATCAAGTTTAAAAAATGTGTCCTATGACCACGCCAACCAACCAAGATGGCGGCCATGGCTAAAAATAGAACATAGTGGTAAAATGTAAAAAGTGAGCTTTTCTCATCACTTGTCGTTTGTCGTCCGTCGTCCGTTAACTTTTACAAAAATCTTCTCCTCTGAAACTACTTGGCCAAATTTAACCAAACTTGGCCACAATCATCATTGGGGTATCTAGTTTAAAAAATGTGTCCCCTGACCCGGCCAACCAACCAAGATGGCCACCATGGCTAAAAATAGAACATAGGGGTAAAATGTAGATTTTGGCTTATATCTCTGAAATCAAAGCATTTAGAGCAAATCTGACATGGGGTAAAATTGTTTATCAGGTCAAGATCTATCTGCCCTGAAATTTTCAGATGAATCGGACAACCCATTGTTGGGTTGCTGCCCCTGAATTGGTAATTTTAAGGAAATTTTGCCGTTTTTATACGACCGCAAAAAATTTTTGCAGTCGTATATTGGTATGACGTTGGTGTCGTCGTCCGAAGACACATTGCTTTTCACACTAACTTTAGTTTAAGTGAATGGATCTCTTTGAAATTTTACCATAAGGTTAAATACCACAAAAGGAAGGTTTTGGGGGTTATGGTACTAACAGTTAAGGAATTAAGGGCCAAAAATAAGCATTTTCTAGTTTCCAGACAATAACTGTGGAATGGTGTATGGATCTCTCTGAAATTATACTACAAGTTTCCATACCACAAAGGGATGGTTAGGATTTGCTTTGGGGGGTTATGGCTCAAACTGTTTAGGAATTAGGGGCAAAAAAGGGGGAAAAACAAGGTTGTCCTGGTTAATGGACAAATACTTTAGTACAAAATATAATTTAAAGCAGTGTAAGGGAGATAAATCAAATACATCATTGAAATTACCTCCCTTACACTGTTTTTAAATTATGTATAAAGTAATGGTTTATGAACAATTAAGATAATTTAAAACAGTGTAAGGGAGGTAATCCAAATACAACGTTTTGGTTACTTCCCTTACACTGTTTTTAAATTATGTTTAAAGAAATGCATATTTATAAAGGAAGACCAGTAAAAATATCTGCAAATGTTGCATCTTTTTTTTTTTACAAAAAAATCCATATGAAAGATTTGACACTATATTTTAAATTCTATTATAAAATAGATTAAGTTAGCACTATGGTAAATTTAAATGGGTAATTATGGTTGCAAACTCCATTGGAAATTTGAATTGAGATTATGACCTTGAGGGAAAGAATTTGTTAGGAGAAAAAAAGGGGGGGGGTAAAAAGAAATTGTGGGGGGTCAATTTTTTCTCATTTCAGATTTCAGAAATTAAAAAGAATTATTCTTCAAATATTTTTTTTTTTTCAAATTTCAAATATTGAAAAATTTCAAGAAGTAATCTTTAATTGCACAGTATGGCGCATTAGATTTGTAAAATCTTTGACCACATTTATTTATTTGTTATGCCGAATCTAATTGTGTATTTAGATTTTTAATTTTGGGTCCAGTTTTCAAATTGGTCTACATTAAGGTCCAAAGGGTCCAAAATTAAACTTTGTTTGATTTTAACAAAAATTGAATATATGGGGTTCTTTGATATGCTGAATCTAAACATGTATTTAGATTTTTGATTTTTGGCCCAGTTTTCAAGTTGGTCCAAATTGGGGTCCAAAATTAAACTGTGTTTGATTTCAACAAAAATTGAATATATGGGGTTCTTTGATATGCTGAATCTAACCATGTATTTAGATTTTTTATTTGTGGACACCGCTATCAAATTGGTTCATATTGAGGTCAAAAGGGTCCAAAATTAAACTTCGTTTGATTTCATCAAAAATTGAATTATTGGGGTTCTTTGATATGCCAAATCTAACCATGTATTTAGATTTTTAATTTTGGGTCCTGTTTTTAAATTGGTCTACATTAAGGTCCAAAGGGTCCAAAATTAAACTTAGTTTCATTTTAACAAAAATTGAATTCTTGGGGTTCTTTGATATGCTGAACCTCAAGATGTGTTTAGATTTTTGATTATGGGCCCAGTTTTCAAGTTGGTCCAAGTTGGGGTCCAAATTTAAACTTTGTTTGATTTCAACAAAAATTGAATATATGGGGTTCTTTGATATACTGAATCTAACCATGTATTTAGATTTTTTATTTGTGGGCACGCTATCAAATTGGTTCATATTGAGGTCAAAAGGGTCCAAAATTAAAGTTTGTTTGATTTCATCAAAAATTGAATTATTGGGGTTCTTTGATATGCCAAATCTAACCGTGTTTTTAGATTTTTAATTGTGGGTCCTGTTTTTTAAATTGGTCTACATTAAAGTCCAAAGGGTCCAAAATTAAACTTAGTTTGATTTTAACAAAAATTGAATTCTTGGGGTTTTTTGATATGCTGAATCTAACCATGTATTTTGATTTTGGACATTGGACCATAATAGGTAAATTAAAAATATTCAAGTTCTTAGACCACATTCTTTCTGTGTCAGAAACCTATGCTGTGTAAAATATTTAATCACAATCCAAATTCAGAGCTGTATCAAGCTTGAATGTTGTGTCCATACTTGCCCCAACTGTTCAGGGTTCGACCTCTGCGGTCGTATCAAGCTGCGCCCAGCAAAGCATTTTATTGGTTATTATCTTGAATATTATTATAGATAGAGATAAACTGTAAACAGCAATAATGTTCAGCAAAGTAAGATCTACAAATAAGTCGACTTGACCAAAATAGTCAGTTGACCCCTTAAGGAGTTATTGCCCTTTATAGTCAATTTTTAACCATTTTTCGTAAATTTTTGTAATCTTTTACAAAAATCTTCTCCTCTGAAACTACTAAAACAAATTTAACTAAACTTGTCCACAATCATCGTTAGGGTATCTAGTTTAAAAAATGTGTCCGATGACTCCGCCTGCGAACCAAGATGGCTGATATGGCTAAAAAATAGTACATAGGGTAAAATGCAGTTTTTTGCTCATATCTCTGAAACCAAAGAAAGCATTTAGAGCAAATCTGACAGGATAAAATTGTTCATAAGGTCAAGATCTATCTGCCCTGAAATTTTTGAACCAATCAGGCAACACGTTGTTGGGTTGCTGCCCCTGAATTGGTAATTTTAAGAAAATTTTGCAGCTTTTGGTTATTATCTTGAATATTATTATAGATAGAGATAAACTGTAAACAGCAATAATGTACAGCAAAGTAAGATCTACAAATAAGTCAACAGGACCAAAATTGTCAATTGACCCTTTAAGGAGTTATTGCCCTTTATAGTCAATTTTTTACAATTTTCATAAATTTTGTAAATTTTTGTAAATTTTTACAAAATATTTTCCACTGTAACTACTGGGCCAAGTTCATTATAGATAGAGATAATAGTTAGGAGCAAGAATGTTCAGTAAAGTAAGATCTACAAACACATCACCATCACCAAAACACAATTTTGTCATGAATCCATCTGTGTCCTTTGTTTAATATGCACATATACCAAGGTGAGCGACACAGGCTCTTTAGAGCCTCTAGTTGGCTTATATCTCTGAAACTAAAGCATTTAGAGCAAATCTGACAGGTGGCAAAAATGTTCATCAGATTTAGATTTATCTGCCCTGAAATTTTCAGACGAACCCGACAACCCGTTGTTGGGTTGCTGCCCCCTAGTTAGAAATTTTACAGTTTTTAGCTCACCTGGCCCAAAGGGCCAAGTGAGCTTTTCTCATCACTTGGCGTCCGTCGTCGGTCGTCGTCCGTCGTCGTTAACTTTTACAAAAATCTTCTCCTCTGAAACTACTTGGCCAAATTAAACTAAACTTGGCCACAATCATCATTGGGGTATCTAGTTTAAAAAACTTGTCCGGTAACCCGGCCAACCAACCAAGATGGCCGCCATGGCTAAAAATAGAACATAGGGGTAAAATGTAGATTTTGGCTTATATCTCTGAAACCAAAGCATTTAGAGCAAATCTGACATGGGGTAAAATTGTTTATCAGGTCAAGATCTATCTGCCCTGAAATTTTCAGATGAATCGGACAACCCGTTGTTGGGTTGCTGCCCCTGAATTGGTAATTTTAAGGAAATTTTGCCGTTTTTTGTTATCTTGAATATGATAATAAATAGAGATAAACTGTAATAATGTTCAGCAGAGTAAGATTTACAAATAAGTCAACTTGACCAAAATGGTCAGTTGACCCCTTAAGGAGTTATTGCCTTTAATAGTCAATTTTTAACCATTTTTCGTAAATTTTTGCAATCTTTTATAAAAATCGTCTCCTCTGAAACTACTAGGACAAATTTAACCAAACTTGTCCACAATCATAATTAGGGTATCTAGTTTAAAAAATGTGTCCGATGACCCCGCCTGCGAACCAAGATGGCCGACATGGCTAAAAAATAGTACAATGGGTAAAATGCAGTGTTTGGCTCATATCTCTGAAACCAAACCATTTAGAGCAAATCTGACGAGGATAAAATTGTTTATTATGCGCGCGCTACAAACCAGTAAAAGTCTGAAATGGCCTATATCTGTACTCGACTGTACTGATTTTTACTCGACCAGTCTGAATTGGTCTGAATTTTACTTAATATTACTCGACCCAGTCTTAACCATACTGGACTGTACTGATTTGTACTTGACCCTTATCTTTGCTATTGAAAATAGTCTAAACTATTACTCGACCAGTCTGAAACAGTCTTAACCCAGTCTGGACCAGTACTCGACCAGCTCTCGACCTATTTTTTCAGTCTGAACCATACTCGACCAAAGGTCTGAACAATACTCGACCAGTCTGAACCATACTTGACCAAATAACCTCTTCTTTATAATTTTGATTGTTTAAATAACTTTCTCTTTTAACTTACATGACAACAGCCACAATTAAATAAAGATATATATAAAAACATTTTTTTTACATTCTTTAATAATACATGATTCTCTTAGATTTGGCAAATCGAGATAGTTAAATTATCTAATTTTAAAGTCTGAGTCTTGTTAAATAAAAGACTTTTTTTTACCTGAAAACCACACCTATACTGAGGGTAATAAAACCTTATTAAAAATAAGGTGCTTTTTGTTTGGCATGTGTTTTTTTTTTAAACAAAACTTGATTTTCCTAAATTCCTAAATAAAAACGAATGTAGGACAGAAAGTCACAGGACAAAAAGTCACAATTCAGTTTTGAGGTTATTTTTCTTTGAACAATAGAACACTTATTTTAAAAAAAAACATTTTTGTATTTTTCTTGAAACAATATCAATAATGATCAAATAATTGTTAAGAAAACAAAATGTTACAATGTCTTGGTACTTAAATGGCTTCATGGTGCCAAGAAATATATCCTTTGCATGATTAAAATTTTATAAATCTTTATTTATCAAATTAAGTCTTATGAACAATTTCCTAAACTGTAAAATGAATATGTGTCATAAAAAGTAAACATTTCAAGATCTTTCTCATAAATATTCAATCAATTGTATACAAATTATTTGTGACTTTTTGTCCTTTCAAATTTGTGACTTTCTGTCCTGTGACTTTTTGTCCTGTGACTTTCTGTACTTAGGTTTCATGGTTATATACAATAGTTATATAACTATCTTTTTAATGAGGTAACAACAGCCAACAAAATCACTGACATTGTTTAACCTTATATCAGAAATATATCTATGCCTATTTATAATTTGGGATATATATATATTTTAAAAGGGATAAAAAATTCAAGAAATGAATAAAATTTTTCTTCTGATTAGGGTAAACTATAAAGTTATACATCCTGCTTGACGCACACTGATTAAAAAGATCACACCTGGTCAGAGAGTAATAAATTTTAAATAACATCCATTGAAAATTACAACATCCTGTAAAACTTAAATAACAAGGCCTTTGAATTCACTAGATAAGTAATACATGGTTTTCTTTTTACCTGTAAAACACCTGTACTGAGGTAATTAAACCATTAAACCTTATTAAACTGCTTCTTGTATGCCATGTCTTTAATTTTGACAAAACTTATTTAAATTTAATTAAAATAAATTTCTACTGCAACTTTGGAATACATTTCCTTTTTTAAAAGGTTATCAAGGATAAAAAGATGAAAGTTTTATTATTATTATTATATTAAATTTTTGATTTTTACAAAACAAAGGTGTCAATTCTAACATTTATTAAGTTGCTTTATATACTATTTTATATATATTTTGATAAAAAAAAAATGAATAACATTTAAGATATTTGAATAAAGGTTGAAAGTTATAGTATTTTTGATGCATAAATCAATGTGAACATGATATCATGTATATGAAAATTCATTTAACGAACTTAATTTATTACATGATATTTTTTTAATCCAACCAGAAATTTGATCACCTTGTTTTATTTTAATTTTAAATGTGATATACATTTTATATATATATATATATATATATATATGAATAACAGTTCCTAAATAATGAAAAAATAATATAGATAGATACAAAAAATAGGTCTAGGTTGGTTAAGACTTGGTGGAGTATGGTTCAGACTAGGTCGAGTATGATTCAGACTAGGTCGAGCATGGTTCAGACTTGGTCGAGAATGGTTAAGACTATGTCGAGTATGGTTCAGACTCGTATAAAATGGTTAAGTACTGGTCGAGTAAAGGTCGAGTACAAGTTCAGACTTTTTAGTATGGTTCAGACTAGTCGAGTAATATCAAGTAAATTTCAGACCAATTCAGACTGGTCGAGTAAAAATCAGTTCAGTCGAGTACAAATATAGGCCATTTCAGACTTTTACTGGTTTGTAGAATCTTCTCCTCTGAAACTACTAGGACAAATTTAACCAAACTTTTACACAATCATCATTAGGGTATATAGTTTTAAAAATGTGTCCGATGACCCCGCCCGCGAACCAAGATGGCCGACATGGCTAAAAATAGAACATAGGGGTAAAATGTAGATTTTGGCTTATATCTCTGAAACCAAAGCATTTAGAGTAAATCTGACATAGGGTAAAACTGATTATCAGGTCAAGATCTATCTGCCCTGAAATTTTCAGACCAATGAGGCAACACATTGTTGGGTTGCTGCCCCTGAATTGGTAATTTTAAGAAAATTTTGAAGCTTTTGGTTATTATCTTGAATATTATTATAGATAGAGATAAACTGTAAACTGCAATAATGTACAGCAAAGTAAGGCCTACAAATAAGTCAACATGACCAAAATGGTCAATTGACCCCTTAAGGAGTTATTGCCCTTTATAATCAATTTTTAACAATTTTCATAAATTTTGTAAATTTTTACAAAATAATTTCAACTGAAACTACTGGGCCAAGTTCATTATAGATAGAGATAATTGTAAGCATCAAGAATGTTCAGTAAAGTAAGATCTACAAACACATCACCATCACCAAAACACAATTCTGTCATGAATCCATCTCAGACATGTGACAGAGTTGTCAAGCCACAACTGGAGATTTGGAAATTTTCAGCTGGAGTTTGGGCTTCATAACTGGAGATTTTTTATCGACCTATTTATCGACGTACGCAATGGTTTTTTAGTGTGTTTAAACTGCATATCTTCTTTTTTTGTTTGTTAAAAGAACAATAATTCCATACCTTTCAACAACTCCATATCCATTTTTACTTGATAAAAATAGATGATAAGGGGTTTTCAAATATTTATTCATTATATATAATTTAAGATAAAGCGATCAGCCATCATACAGAGTTGGCAAAAGTACCCCTGATTTAGCTACATTGTCAACTTTGGTACCACTACTGATCATGCTTGTAACAGAAGGTGTTAAATTGATAGAGTTGTAGGCTTGCTGGTGGGTAGCTGTCCCCATAAGTTTGGTCAAATCATTAGGGCCACCACAGTCAGCTTTGCATGAAGTGTAGTAAGCATGGTCTTGACCCTTGGTACTGGATTTGCATCATTTGAAATCAGATCTCCAGGCAGAGTTGAATTTGGCTAGATACTTGATCTTCTTTTATTTGCTGCTGGGGTATTTGGTGATAAAAAAATACAGTTTGCATTTTGTCAAATTCTAAAATTTTAGAATAGTCCAAGACAACTGTACTTATATAGGTATTCCATTGGCTTGGATAGAAAACAAGCCATAAATATCATATTTGAGTTGATTTCATTTGTCTTTGAGGTTCAGTAAATGTTCCATGTTTTCAACAGCATCAAATTAAATCGTTGTTTATACAACTTGTACAATTTAATCCTTTGTCAGTATTTTACTTTTAATCAACCTAGCTTGTGTCTTAAACTAGCTAGTTGATCGGTTTACTCCTGGTTTGCCCACTTTTAATTATACCAATTATCTATTAGTAAAGAAAACAAAAAAGACAAAAGGTTTAATGAACATACAATTGTATAGTCTGTTCCAACTTAGGAATATAGTTTATTAGTGTTTTCTATATATTCAGGTATTTTTTATTTTGTACTTCCATTTTCATCCGTATAGAAAAATAACAATTAAATTAAACATTTTTTTCTCAATAATTTAATATCAATTCAATGGATTCATTTAACTTACATGTACAACTATTGACAAAACAATGACATTCAGTAATAAAAGTGTCTTAATAATTCATTAGTTTCTGAATGATTTTCATGATATAAATACACCAATATATATAATATATATGAATCAAGTTTATAAATGCATTGCATATTAAGGTAATAATAAAGCACATGTCAAAATAAGTAGTATGGGGCACTATATGTATAATGTTTGGAAATACAATATTTTATATATATGTATCAAAAGTCACAAAACATTAAATTTACAAAGTCACAAATTACAATATTTCACTAAGTTGTTCAGTTTAAATTGAGAAGGTGGGATGTTGCGTCAGAGTAGTTGATGAGTCCTTGTTGGTATCTGTCTTTCAGTAGTTGGAGTCTATCACTCTGTATCTTCGTCTTTTTGGTGGGCGGGCTCCTCCTGCTGCATACTGGATAATATTACATTCTGTTAGTGCATGGGTCTTCTTCAAAACCTCAATGATCTCATAGATGTAAGGGTGGGCATGTTGGAGTCTCTTCTTGATTTTGTTGTGCCATCCGTCCAGGTGATGCGTGGTCCTTCTGTGTAGTAGTAGTTCCATAGAAAGTGGTATTCTTCAACCCAGAACTCTTGTCACGTAATCAGTAAATGATGTTGTTACGGGTATGTTGTCAGCTTCACCTATGTATTCTAAAGTTGTTAGCCAAACATCCTCAACTAGGTGGGGTGGAAATTATAAGAGTTAATACTGTTCAAATGGTGTCATATACAAAGCTTGGCTACTGATCAGTTGCATTTTATATTCTATTTGTTAGAATTGATAGGATATTTTTTATATTAAATTTCAGAACAGTGTATTTATCAAAATTTAAAAAAAGAATAAGTTGAATAAATAAAAAGAAATTCAAATGACATTTATTCTAATCTTTTCTTAGTTTCATTATTTTACTTTAAAAAAATTTCAGAATGTACCAATAATTAAAACTATTTGTTGACAAATGCTAAAATTTAATTCACATTTTTGTACACATTTTTAGAATTTGTTTTGTTGTCAAATTCAATATATTTTCCTGCTAAAAATTATATCAAATATAAAATATTTTTGCACATTTTCCTTGCTTTAATAGCAGAATATATTATCTTTCATAAAATTTTACAGGTAAAATAAAAGGCAAAAAATATAACTATAATTCAGAAATAAACTATAATTGTTAAAACAACAATCCCCCCTATGTTTACATATGCATGTAATTAAAAGTGGGCAAACCAGGATGACACCAGTTGATCACTAGGTAATTGCCTATTATCTTTTATTTATTGTTGTATATACAGTTTAATCCTAAACACCTCAGGCTAATTTTACCTATTTTAACTTTTGACACAAAATTACAGGAAACTTCCATTTTTCTCGGACTTTTCCCATATCGATTTCGAGTTTCTCGGACTTTTTCTCTGTCCGTATCGATTTTGTAAACAAAAATGTCTAATGAAAATTTTACGAGGTTGACATTTTCAAAAAGCGGAAGATTTCAAATTTTAACGGGAGGGACGGAAGAGGGTCTGAAAAGCGGGAGATTTTGACTCCCGCCGGAAGAATCACATGTATGCCATCTGTGTCCTTTGTTTAATATGCACATAGACCAAGGTGAGCGACACAGGCTCTTTAGAGCCTCTAGTTTGTTATTATCTTAGATATCATTATAATATCTAATATCTAATACTATTAATTATGATTTTAACCTTATTTTACATGATTTCCAAAGCATCAGTAAATATAGGTGAGCGACACAGGCTCTTGAGAGCCTCTAGTTTATAATTACCGACACTATCCATAATAAAATAAATCAGAAAATGAAAGAAATGCAAATGTAAACAAAAAATTGATAATGTTTTGATTATGCACGTCCTTTATTTTTCACAATCGTAATGGCCGATCGGTCACATGAGAGGTTAATGGATGCGCCCATGTTTTTTATGCTAGTTATAGATAAACCCGTTTATAAGGTTTTATAATCTGAGCTTTTGTCCATATATGTATTGATCCATGGCAGAGGTAAAAAATAAGTTTTCTTTGTGAGATTATCTTTTCAGTTATTATCAAAATAAGGAGATGTGGTATGTTTTCCAATAAGACAAGTATCCACCAAAGTTCAAATGATCTTATTAATTATTTAATTTTTTATGATCCTATTAATTATTCAATTGTATTAATATGTAAATGCCAAATTGTGTACATTATTTAACTTGAATTTAATTAATAAATTTTGTTTACACTAACGTTCAAATGAAGTGGATGTAAGCAATTATAGGCAACCATATGGCCTTCAACAATGAGCAAAATCCATACTATATATAGTTGGCTATAAAAGGACCTGACAAGATTGTTAGTAATAACTGAACAGTAAATAACAATGTAATTGACAAATGTGTCTTGGTTCTGAATGACCTGTTTAATTGGTAAGCACATATATTATTAGATGGAGAGTGATGAATTATTTTATCACCAGAGTAAGAGCTAACTTACAGATAATGGAACAGATTGATCTTGTTGGTCGTACTAGTGAATTTGCCAGAGTATTTGGAATAGAGTTTTATCATGTTCTTTCCAGAGGATCACAGGTAGGTTGGAGATGCATTTCATTTGTTACAAACATTATGAAGTTTAAAGTTTTAGCTCCGGCCAGGTGAGCTATTGCCATTACTTTGCGTACGTCGTTGTCGTACACTTTTTCTAAGAAATTCACCTCTGAAACTAATGAACCAATTTCAACCAAACTTTGGTTGAACGATCCTTATGGTATCTATTGTGAAGTTTATATTTTTTATTCCGGTCATTCAACAAACATGACCACCATGGCTAAAAATAGAAAAATTATCAGCAGGTCAAGATCTATAAGTGAGGAAATTTTCAGAAGAATTGCCCTTGGAAGATGATTTTTACCATTTGTTTAGTTGTTTGCAGAAACTATGAAAGATAAAGAGAATGTTTTAAAGGCAAATATAAGCATTTTTGTAACTTCCAGACATAACTTGTGTGTTAGTGTATGGATCTCTCTGACATTGTACCACAAGGTTTCATATCACAAAGGGAATGCTGGGATTGATTTAGGGGGTAATTGCCTCCAAATTTTAGGAATTAGGGGCAAAAAAGGGGCAAAAAACAAGCATTTTTCTAGTATCATGACAATAACTTGTGTGTAAGTGTATGGATCTCTCTGACATTGTATCACAAGGTTCCATATCACAAAGGGAATGCTGGGATTGATTTTGGGGGTAATTGCCTCCAAATTTTAGGAATTAGGGGCCAAAAAGGGGCAAAAAACTAGCATTTTTCTAGTTTCATGACAATAACTTGTGTGTAAGTGTATGGATCTTTATGAAATTGTACTACAAGGTTCCATATCACAAAGGGAAAGCTGGAATTGAGTTTGGGGGTAATTGCCCAAAAAGTTTAGGAATAAGGGGCCAAAAATAAGCATTTTTCTAGTTTCCAGACAATAACTTGTGTTCATATGTATGGATCTCTCTGAAATTGTACTGCAAGGTACCATATCACAAAGGGAAGGCTGAGATTGATTTTGGGGGTAATTCCCTCAAAATTTTAGTAATTAGGGGCCATAAAAGGGCAAAAAAAACAAGTATTTTTCTAGTTTCAGGACAATAACTTGTGTGTAAGTGTATGGATCTTTATGAAATTGTACTGCAAAGTTCCATATCACAAAGGGAAAGCTGGGTTTGAGTTTGGGGGTAATTGCCCTAAACGTTTAGGAATTTGGGGCCAAAAAACAAGCATTTTTCTAGTTTCCAGACAATAACTTGTGTTCAAGTGTATGGATCTCTCTGAAATTGTACTGCAAGGTACCATACCACAAAGGGAAAGCTGGGATTGAGTTTGGGGATGATGAATCATAAGGGGGTTCAAAAAATTGGGGGGGGATTTTTTTTTCCTTTTTTTTCTTTAAAATTTTCCATTTTAAATTGGTTATTTCTGATTTATATATAAAAGCAAATAATAATGATATGGTTTGAATAGGTAAATTAAAAAAATTTAAGTTCTTAGACCACTTTCATTCTGTGTGAGAAACCTATGCTGTGTCAAATATTTAATTACAATCCAAATTCAGTGCTGTATCAAGCTTGAATGTTGTGTCCATACTTGCCCCAACTGTTCAGGGTTCGATCTCTGCGGTCGTATCAAGCTGCGCCCCAGCTGAACATTTTATTTAACATCTAAAGGCATGGTAAGTACATATGTGTATATGAATTAAATATTTCTTCATAATTATTGTTCAATTTCAACCAAAATATACCCTGAATAAGAACATTCAACTTGTACTTTGTTTGGCCTTTTTAACGTTGATTCGAGCTTCACTGATGAGTCTTTTGTAGATAAAATGTGTGTCTGGCTTACAAAATTTTAATCCTGTATCTATGATGAGTTTATATACATTCCTTGATTTGTAACCACACTATTATATATACTAAGACTACAGTGCTCACTCGTAAAACTGCAACTGTTTGAACCAGGCAATTTTTTATGACCCGCCGTAGCAGTGGGGGCATTAAGTTTTACCCTTGTCTGTCTGTACGTCCCATAATTGGTTTCCGTTCTCTAACTTGAATTTGCCTCAACCAATTGTTATGAAATTATACACAATGCTTATTACCACAAAACACAGATCAAGTTTGAATTTTGGTGGCGTCACTTTAACCATTCTAGAGTTATGCTCCTTTATAAATGGAAAAAATGAAAAACAATTTAGTTTCCGTTCTCTAACTTACGTTTGCCTCAACCAAATGTTATGAAACTTATACACAATGCTTATTACCAGAAAACACAGATCAAGTTTGAATTTTGGTAGCGTCACTTTAACCATTCTAGAGAAATGTCCCTTTATAAATGGAAAAATTGCAAAATTTTTAGTTTCCGTTCTCTAGCTTAAGTTTGCCTCAATCAAATGTTACGAAACTTATACACAATGCTTATTACCACAAAACACAGATCAAGTTCGAATTTTGGTGGCATCACTTTAAACGTTCTAGAGTTATGCCCCTTTATAAATGGAAAAATTGCAAAATTTTTATTTTCTTCTTAATATCAAGTTATTTTTAAAATTGGAGTTATCTTCCTTTGTCCATGATTATAGTTGAATCAACTACAATCCATGCTTTTTACAATGCAATGTTTAATTTTGACTTCCACTGATAAAACACAGATCAAGTTGAATTTGGATAGTGTCACTTTAACCATGATTGAGTTATGCCCCTTTATAAATCGTAAGATTGCAAAATTTTTAGTTTCCATTCTGTAACTTAAGTTTGCCTCAACCAAACATTATGAAACCTATACACAATATTCATTAGGGCCCCCCCCGAATGGCGGCCGCCCTATAGTGATCAGTCTGTCTGTCCATCTGTCAGTCCGTCTGTCAGTCCGTCCGTCCGTTTGTCCATCCATCCATCCATCCGTCAGACTGTCAGTCCGTCAGTCCATCTGTCTGTCCGTAACCAATTGTGTCCGCTCTATATCTAGAGAACCATTATGATTTCAAAGTTTATACTTGACATGTATATTAACCAACATCAGAGGGTGTGTCATAATGTATGTACAACTTCCTAGGTCAAAGGTCAAGGTCAAAAACTTTGGTTTTAGTTGACAACCCCATGTCCTATGGTAAAGATCGTGTCCGCTCTATATCTTGAGAACCGTTATGATTTCAAAGTTTATACTTGCCATGTATATAAACGAACACCAGAGGGTGTGTCATAATGTATGTACAACTTCCTAGGTCAAAGGTCAAGGTCAAAAACTTTGGTTTTAGTTGACAACCCCATGTCCTATGGTAAAGATCGTGTCCGCTCTATATCTTGAGAACCGTTATGATTTCAAAGTTTATACTTGCCATGTATATAAACCAACACCAGAGGGTGTGTCATAATTTATGTACAACTTCCTAGGTCAAAGGTCAAGGTAAAAAACTTTGGTTTCAGTTGACAACCCCATGTCCAATGATAAAGATACAAATTTTTTACCACACATTATTCACAGCCGGGCCCACAGAGATGGCTCCCATCTCAATGATATCTAGTTACCACAAAACTAAGATCAAGTACAAATTTTTTGTTTCCGTTTTCTAACTTTAGTTTGCCTCAACCAAATGTTATGAAACTTATACACAATGCTTATTACTACATAATACAGATTAAGTACGAAATTTGGTGGCGACACTTTTACCATTCTTGAGTTATGTCCCTTTATAAACATAAAAATTGCTGAATTTTTCGTTTCCGTTCTCAGACTTTAGTTTGTCTCAACCAAATGTTATAAAACTTATACACAACTGTTCTAGAGTTATTTGGCAATATAGGAGGGTGGTGATATATTGATGGAAGAAGATTACAAATGACAAAAAAAAATCACTATGGAACTGAAAGTACTAAAATAACATTTGATGTATTACAACAACTACATGATTTAAGCGGGTAGGCCTTGGTAACCCCAAAATTTTCCTCTCGTTTAATTTTTCTTATATTTACACCATTGAAAGGGTAGGGATCCATTAATCATCTGCCAAGGTCTTGTTGAAATTCACTGTTGCATTTTATGTTTATGGTATATTGAATATGATCAATTTTGGGGTACCCTAAAAAACGGTCGAAAACACTAGTAGGCATATATTATTGTGTGTTTTTGCACATGTTCTTATTAAGAATAACAATGACTTTTAAAATGTGTAGTAGAAACATATTTTAGAGTAAATCTAAAATATCATGGTAATATTTGTGACCTGAATGTTTTATTTGGCCCTCCCCCTCAGTCATGGTCTATTGACTTTAAAACTTTTGCTTAATTTAGAAGTTTGTGATTAGGTCAGTTTATGGGGAACCTATAGTGGAGGTAATTGATATATGGTTTGCAGTTGTATTAGCATTGGCACATCTTATTCCCATGGAGATTGTTTGGTCATGTACCTTTAGTCATGGTTCATTGACTTTGAATATTTTGCATAACTTACATGTTTAAGTATTGCTATTTTAATTTCAACATTTGCGTTTTACTATCAAAATAATAAAAAGGAGAGACATATCTCTGTGTTAACAGTATTTTTTTCATATCATTGTATTAATGTTAATTTTCTAACTTTTCAGCTTTTGAAATTTGAATCTTGAAAAAAAAATGTAATTCCTTATTTTAATGCTTGATAGAGTCAACCTTGTCCAATTTTCATAGATGTTCCTGCTTCATTCTCATAACCAAGCATAAACAACATAAATGCTTGATCACTGTTACAATTACAGCTAGGTTAAAAAGCACAAGTGACTTCCAATACCTTTGTAAGAGTTGTCTCCCATACCCCAGGTCTACCCCCTTTATTATCATTTACTTTTTTTTACAATAAAGACATTTAAAGAATAAAACATACTTTTTGTTTGTCTGGCAGGATTCCTCTGACCTTGACCTCATTTTCATGGTTCATTAGTCAATGTTAAGTTTGTGTTATTAGGTCTAAGATACTATAAGCAATAGGTGAAATAGAATTGGTGTATGGAATGATTGTGAGGTGTAGATGTCCCTATAACTGGGTTCAACTGAACTTTGACCTCTTTTCATGGTCCATTGATCAATGTTAAGTTTTGTTGATTTGGTACATTTATCTGATACTAAAAGAGTGGACCATATTATGGTGTATGGTGTAATTGTAAATTGTACATGTCTGTCTGACAAAGTTCATCTAACTTTGAAGTCATTTTCATGGTTCAGTGGTCATTGTTGAGTATTTTCTGTTTACACTTGTTTTTAGATACATTAATTAAGCAGTTAGTAGGAGAACTATATTTTGTGTATGGAGTTATTTTAAGATGTTCCTGTCTGTTTGGCAGGGTTTATATTATTTTGTCCTTATTTTCATGGATCTTGAAAATATTAAGTAGACCCCTGACTTATGAAAATAAACAAAAACAAATATGACCACACATAGATTTCCCCAGTGAAATGCAATCCAACCACTCTTTTTAAAAACAAAGTTTTAAGTTCTCTGAAAATTCTGTTCTTTGCAATCAGTTAATGACTAAAGTTTTTACATCTTTATTGAATTGCCTTCTATCTGCTCTTCACAGAAGCACAAATGGTTATTGAAGCTCAGTCAATTATTAAATTATAATAACCGATATTAACTCATATGTTTATTGGTAATGTATTGTAATAACCTTTGCATCTGTGTCTTCATTTATACTATTTGTACAGATTGCTTTTGCCAAAATTAAGCACTTTTTTTTGGTTACAAAATTCCAAAATGATAAAAAAAAATAAGGAGATGTGGTACAAGATGTGGTACGATTGCCAATGAGACAGCTATCCACCTAAATTCAATTGAAGTGAATGTAAGCAGTTATAGGTAACAGTACAGCCTTCAACAATGAGAAAAACCCACACTGTATAGTCAGCTATAAAAGGCCCTGACATGAAAAATATGAAACAATACAATTGAGAAAACTAACAGGCTGTTTTATAACAAAACAATTTACGAAAAACAAATACGACAGATATGAACCAACAACAACCACTGAACTACAGGGTCCTGACTTGGGACATGCACATAAAGAATGTGGCTAAGTTAAACATGTTTGCTGGTGCCAAACACTTCTTTTACAAATAATCCTTCAAATTAAATGTACAAACAAACAGTGAAATTGTATATAAAATTGAGAATGGAAATGGGGAATGTGTCAAAGAGACAACGACCCGACCATAGAGCAGACAACAGCCGAAGGCCACCAATGGGTCTTCAATGCAGCGAGAAACTCCCGCACCCGGAGGCGTCCTTCAGCTGGCCCCTAAACAAATATGTATACTAGTTCAGTGATAATGGACGTCATACAAAACTCCAAATTATACACAGGAAACTAAAATTAAAAATAATACAAGACTAACAAAGGCCATAGGCTCCTGACTTGGGACAGGCGCAAAAATGCAACAGGGTTAAACATGTTTTTTGAGATCTCAACCCTCCCCCTATACCTCTAGCCAATGTAGTAAAAACAAACGCACAACAGTACGCACAGTAAAACTCAGTATAAGAGAAGTCCGAGTCCGATGTCAGAATAGGAAACAAAAGAAAATAAACAAAATGACAATAATACATAAATAACAACAGACTACTAGCAGTTACTGACATGCCAGCTTCAGACCTCAATTAAACTGATTGAAAGATTATGTCTTCATCATATGAATATCAGGCACAATCCCTCCTGTAAGGGGTTTAGTATTATACCGTCATAAAATATATGTGTCATGCCAACAACTGGTTTTAGAATAAATGTGTTTGATTCCGATGCAAAGACCCCATAAGTGAATCAATATTAAAGCCAAAATATGCAATCTTTAATGACCTGACAACAGCATCGTAACTATATCCCTTCTTAATAAGTCTGTTTAAAGGTTTTGTTAGCTTTTGAGGTGAATACTGACATTTTTGTGCTTTGTAAAGAATATTACCATAAAAGATTGGATGTGAAATACCCGAACGTATAAGATGTCTGCATGTTGAGTTATATTTACGAATGATGTCCTTGTACCGATGATAAAATTTTGTAAATGTTTTGACTAGTTTATGATATCGAAAACTCTGGTGTAATAATTTTTCAGTAATACATATTAACTTTATATATTTCAGTACCGAGTTGAATCAATGATGTTACGACTGGCTAAACCAATGAATTTTATCTCAGTCTCACCAAGTGTGCACCAGCGAGCTAGAATGAGAGCACCAGAGTGTATACCTTTAACATTGGAACCAGAATCCAGATTTTACCATGATCCTGTTGTTGTACTTGATTTTCAATCACTATATCCATCCATCATGATTGCTTACAATTACTGTTTCTCTACTTGTGTTGGAAGGATTAGTTTTCTTGAAAAAGCTCAGTAGGTTTTTTCAGACCAATAGTTTATGAACGTTGGTTAAGGGGAGATAATCAAATTTGTTGAGCAGGGATCCCCTTTTGAAACTTCAGGGTCAAACTTGGCAAAATCATCCATGGGGTATCTAGTTTAAAAATGTGTCCAATGATCCCACCTGCCAACCAACATGGCTGCCAAAGCTAAAAAAAAGAACATAACAGGTAAAATGCAAGTATGCCTATTATTGCATTCAACTTTTTGAATACTAATTGAAATGAGTCAACATTTTGATGCAATATTTCTTAATTCATCAACATCAGATTTTGTGAAAATTGATATTTCCTTAAAAAGCCACATGTTCAACCCTTAAACTTTAGAATATACTAAAGCATTGGAAAGTTTCAGCAAAGAAGCGGTGTGTTATTTGTGTTGCTGAGTATAGATAGAGAGATCCTTAAAATAGCAAAAATGATCATCAGGAAAAGCTTTACAGATAAGATAATTTGAACTATTTTTTTCTCTCCTGCTATGAAAGTCACAGAATTGGAGATATAGGGAAGTGATCCTGCATGGACAGAGTTGTTAACTATTTGAATAAAGCTTTATATTTTAGAATGTAGAAGATCTGGATGTTTCATAGTTTGTATACAGATGTCTTATGTTACCAAGTTCCCATCTGTCATATGTGTAGTGTCCTTGACCTCTTTTCATGGTTCAGTGACTGCTTAAAAACTATATAACTTTTTTGTGATATGAATTTCTCACTTATTATGGGCACTGGACGTACAACAAGCAACAATCAATCAATCACATATAATTAATAACAGGGTTCAAATGACCTTGACTTCATTTTCATGGTTCATTGGTCAATATAGAATTTCCATGGTTTGGTCTGTTTCTTTTATACTATAAGCAATAGGTCATCTATATTCTGTGTATGGAGGGATTGTATTAAAGGTGTACATGTATTTCCGGCTTGGTTTATCTGACCTTGACCTCATTTTCTTGGATCATAAATGTTAATGTGATACTTGTAGTAAAACTTTATATGTAGGACTATCAATATAAAATCAATGGTCAGTATAGTAGGCGAGACATTTCAGCGTGTGCACTCTGGTTATCAAATGAATTATTTTTTTTTAATTCTGTATGTGCTGTCAGTGCATATGAATTTGGATATTGTACAATATTGAAATGGTAGAACATTATGTCGAACCAAATTTATGAACCCAAGGTTAACAAAAGTATTTAAATTGCATTTGTTGTGTCAACCAATACACATGTCAAAACATGACCTCTGAAGATTTAAATGGATTTATGAGTTTATCTGACAATATACTTTTAATTAAATTTCTGGTCGTTGACCACTGTATTCATTTTTGACATTCTTTTCCTGCAAGTGTTTACCTAAGATTTTCTTTGATCGTCTTAATAAAAAGTTAGCGATACATTGTTATAGATTATGAAAAATTATTTAAAAATTTTTATAATTAATTAATTGTAATCATACATTAAAGAGCTTGATTGTGCATAAAGTGAGGATTAAGTCAGCAAATAGAAACTACTCAAATGGCGTTTTTAATCTTTTGTATTCATTTGTGGAAAAAAATTGAAATAAAACAAAACGAAAAGAAATTTGAATTTTCACGGGAGGGGTCATTAAGTGTTACCTTTGTCCGTCCCTACGTAAGTCCAAAAATTGGTTTCCATTCTCTAACTTTAGTTTTCCTCAACCAAATGTTATGAAACTTATACACAATGCTTATAATTACCACAAAATATAGATCAAGTTTGAATTTGGGTAGCATCAGTTTTACCTTTCTCGAGTTATGCCCCTTTATAAAGTTATATGCAAGCATCATCTGTGTTCATCCCATGGACACATTCTCCATTTATTTACAAATGCCTTTGAAACAATGTCAGAAATTATTCTCTCAGCCGAAAACCATAGGAAAAATTGTACAAAGAATTAACAGAGACAAAAAAACATTATTTTATTATAATAGTAAAAGGCAATTACATACAGATACTTCGATCTCAGATCGGAATATCGAACACTGGCCCATACTTATCTGGATTTATTTTATCCATACCATGCTAAACAAGAGGTGTGTCCCTTGGTCTGTCAAACTTCCAGTATTGGTTTAACTGGAATCCGCTTGTATTAACGCTATGCTCAAGCCTCAAAGTGTGTTGGTCAGCCAAGAACCAGCTTAGGTATTGTTTGAGTCAAACTATCATAGATTGGTATAAACTTTAAATGGCAAAAATGATCAGCAATACAAGATCATTAAATATGCCAGAATGTCTTAACTCATTGGATGACTCCTTGTAGGAGTGATTGCCCTTAAATGACGATTATTTTTTACTAATTTATGAGATATTGCCTATAAACTTGATAACTAATAATAGATATGTAGAAACTGTGAACTTCAAAATTGATCAGCTATACAAGTGAAACCATTGGCTCACTTCTTATAAATGACATTTTTATGCCCCCGCCGTAGCGGTGGGGGCATTAAGTTTTACCCTTGTCCGTCTGTACGTACATACGTCCCAAAATTGGTTTCCGTTCTCTAACTTGAGTTTGCCTCAACCAAATGTTATGAAACTTATACACAATGCTTATTACCTGTTATCAAATCAAGTTCAAATTTGGTTAGCGTCACTTTTACCGTTCTTCAGTTATGTCCCTTTATAACTATATGATATGCAAGCGGGGGCATCATCTGTGTCCACATGTGGACACTATCCACATTTATTTCTACTAACTTTACAGAGTTTTGGCCTATTATTTCTTCTTATAAGTGCTTCAGGCTCTTAGGAGCTTCTCATTTTTTAATTTTTTTTTTGCAGTTTACTTGTTGATACAGTCTGATTTAAAGTTTGTTAGACATCAGTTACCTCTTCAAACCTTCTTAAAATTTTATGAAACTGGGGAGAAGCTTTTTTGTCTCGTTTGAAGAAGTAGAAAAATCAAGGAACAACTATTGGACGGTCAATGATATTTGTTATGCAGATGTACAGTCAAACCTGGGTAAACTTGACACTGAATAAACTGGTTTCCTGTACATTCCGGACAAAATTGAAGTCCCATTTTTTCCCCTTCAAAGTCTTTGTAAAAATACCCCCATAAAACCGGATCCTGTGTATTCCAATTCTGGTCTAATAATGCAGTCCCAATACTCTTAATTACATCAATTATTACCTGTCAAAACCGGTTTGTTTAATTAATTTAACTTGATAACAGTATTGATCAATATACAATCAAAACAATTGTTTATACAAGATGATTTTTCATGATAATCAATTAGCTTACCGTGAACTTACAGTAGTGAGCTTTATTATTTAAACACCATTAAGTTTTAATTAATAGAAACTGAAAAAAATGCTGAATATATCTAGGATAGAACTTACGTTTTAACTTTTACATTTTTTTTTTCAAATCGATGAGTTAGAAATTTACATCGTGTTTTCGAAATGCTGGGTTCCCTGATGTGAACCCCCGAAACCAATGACCCTGATAATGAAGAAGACCCGGATGACGACATTCCATTGTCGAGTTTATGGGTTTTTTAGTTTACAATTTACAATGAGACAGAACTTTTACATGCAAAATATCTGACGTCACAAGTCAATAACTTCCTGTCAAAATGGAAACCTGAATAAACAGACCCACTATCCAAACCGGCCCTTTTTCATAGTCCTATAGCCGGTCAGTTTATACAGGTTTTACTGTACTTGCATTTGCACATCTCATTTCCATAGAGATAATTTTCCCCCACCCCCTCAGTCATAGTCTATTCACTTTTAATGTTTTGCATAGTCTACATGTTAAAGTTGGTGACTTCGAATGTTTTGCGTAGTTAATTGGTTAAAGTATTGACGTTTTAATTTTAACATTTGTATTATACTATCAAAATTACATAAAGGGAAGACATATCTTTGAGTCAGCAGTTTCTTTACAAGTTTTAGGTAAGTTTAATTGAAACCACTTATGATAAGTCAATGGTATTTGATATGCAGATTTATAAGCATTGTCATTTAACACAAGTCAAAAATATTTTGTATCTACTTGTATTAGCATTTGCAAGTCTTTTTTTTCCATGGAGATTATATGGCCACGCCCATCATCATGGTTCATTGACTGAAACTTTTGTATAGGTTGTGTTAAGGCTTGTTTAAAGGGAACCACTTATGATAAGGCAATGGTATTTGGTATGCTGTTTTTAACCGGATTTTTTAAGGAAAAATCGGTTATTGACTTGGGGATGTACGGCCGGCGGGCGGGCTATTGGGCGGCTGCCAAACATGAAAACACTTTGACGAAATTTTTTCAAATTTAGATATGTTGTTTCCTGTGACTAAATAAAGGTCAAGTTCAATTTTTAGGATTTTAGCTTTTCTCTTTGTTGAGTTATATCCTTTTCCAATAGTCAAAAGTGGTACTTATTATGTGATTGAGTCATTTCCCTTTGAACAGAAATGGTTAATTATATATATAAAGTTTGATTACACTTACGGATAAGTTTTATAGATTTTTAAAAAACATTGTATTAATGATAAAAGACATTTTGAATTTTTTTCTTCTTTTCTTTTGTAAATTGTTTGAAGAATTTTGTGGTAGGTTTGTTTATTCTGAACTCCTTTAAAAACTAAGTTTATATTTTCTATTAATAAACATATATTTAGATTTCTGATTTTGGTTTAATTTCATCAAAAATTGAATTCTTGGGGTTCTTTGATATGCTGATTCTAACAATGTTTTAGTGGTTAAATCATATCTAATTTTATTGATTATAATTTGAAACTATATAACTTCATATCTAATTTTAGAGAACTATTTTTCAGTGGTTAAATCATATCTACTTTTAGAGAAATATTTTTTTTTATCATTTATTCAGTTTGAGGTATTTCCCTTTGAACAGAAAATGAATAAGTAAGTATATGGATAACATTAAACTGCGTTTCATTTCAACATAAATTAAATATATATAGGGTTCTTTCAAATGCTGAATCTAAACCTGTATTTAAATATTGGATTGTTGGGCCCAGTTTTTGAAGTTGGTCCAAATCAGGGTCCAAAATTAAACTTTGTTTGATTTCAACAAAAATTGAATTTATTGGTTTTTTTGAAATGCTGAATCTAACCATGTATTTAGAGATTTTGGATTTTGGGCTCCTTTGTCAAATTGGTCAACATTGAGGTCCAAAGGGTCCTAAATTAAACTTTTGTTTGATTTCATCAAAAATTGAATTCTTGGGGTTCTTTGATGTGCTGATTCTAACAATGTACTTAGATTTTGGATATTTGACCATAATAGGTAAATGTCCAATTTCAAATTTTTCAGTTCAACTGTTCAGGGTTCGACCTCTGCAGGAAATCCGGTTTGCTGTCACTCTGACAGCCTCTTGTATAAGAACTGGAGTTTCTCATTTCCATGGAGGTTATTTGGCCCTGCACCTTCAGGCATGGTTAATTGACTTTGAATGTTTTGCATAGTTTACTTGTTTAAATATTGTCATTTAGATTAAACATTTGCATTATACTATCAAATTACAAAATGGTGAGACATATCTCTGTCAATAGTTTATTTTTGTCGAGCCTGGGACATTTATGTTGCAAAAGCGAGCAGTGGTGGCAACATTTAGGTTCAGTCTGGTTAGACATCAATTACTTTGTCAAACCTTCATGGAATTTTAGTAAATTTGGACAGAAGCTTGTTAATAACCAAAATACTGTATCCAGAGTGAAATTTTTAAAATATTTATTTTCCTTTTTAATTTTCGAAGGAAATATTGGTTATCGATTTGGGGATGTACGGCGGGCGGGCTGGCTGATGGGCAGCTGCGAAACAGAGTCTCTTCAATAACATGAAAATGCTGTGATGATTTTTAGCTCACCTGGCCCAAAGGGCCAAGTGAGTTTTTCTCATCACTTGGCGTTCGTCATTTGTCGTCCGTTAACTTTTACAAAAATCTTCTCCTCTGAAACTATGTGGCCAAATTTAACCAAACTTGACCACAATCATCATTGGGGTATCTAGTTTAAAAAATGTGTCCGGTGACCCGGCCAACCAACCAAGATGGCCGCCATGGCTAAAAATAGAACATAGGGGTAAAATGTAGATTTTGGCTTATATCTCTGAAACCAAAGCATTTAGAGCAAATCTGACATGGGGTAAAATTGTTTATCAGGTCAAGATCTATCTGCCCTGAAATTTTCAGATGAATCGGACAACCCGTTGTTGGGTTGCTGCCCCTGAATTGGTAATTTTAAGGAAATTTTGCCGTTTTTGGTTATTATCGTGAATATTATTATAGATAGAGATAAACTGTAAACAGCAATAATGTTCAGCAAAGTAAGATCTACAAATAAGTCAACTTAACCAAATGGTCAGTTGACCCCTTAAGGAGTTATTGCCCTTTATAATCAATTTTTAACCATTTTTCGTAAATTTTTGTAATCTTTTACAAAAATCTTCTCCTCTGAAACTACTTAGACAAATTTAACCAAACTTGTCCACAATCATCATTAGGGTATCTAGTTTAAAAAATGTGTCCGATGACCCCACCCGCGAACCAAGATGGCCGACATGGCTAAAAATAGTACATAGGGTAAAATGCAGTTTTTGGCTCATATCTCTGAAACCAAAGCATTTAGAGCAAATCTGACGGGGATAAAATTGCTCATTAGGTCAAGATCTATTTGCCATGAAATTTTCAGACCAATCAGGCAACATGTTGTTGGGTTGCTGCCCCTGAATTGGTAATTTTAAGAAAATTTTGCAGCTTTTGGTTATTATCTTGAATATTATTATAGATAGAGATAAACTGTAAGCAGCAATAATGTACAGCAAAGTAAGATCTACAAATAAGTCAACATGACCAAAATTGTCAATTGACCCCTTAAGGAGTTATTGCCCTTTATAGTCAATTTTTTACAATTTTCGTAAATTTTTGTAATCTTTTACAAAAATCTTCTCCTCTGAAACTACTGGGCCAAATAAAATCAAGCCACAATCATCAGTAGGGTATTCAGTTTAAAAAATGTGTCCGATGACCCTGCCTGCCAACAAAGATGGCCGACATGGCAAAAAATAGAACATATGGGGTAAAATGCAAGTTTTGTCTATTATTCTGATAACCCTTATAAAAAGAGGAAATCTGAAGCTGGTAAAATTGTTCAGAATGTTGAGCTCTAACAATTATCCATATACGTCAAAACTGTAAGACAATTTCCTGTAGGAGTTATTGCCCTTAAATGACAAATTTTACCACTTTTTTTCGATTTTTGCCTATTATCATATCTTGAAAACTATAAAAGATAGAGAGAAACTTTAAATTGCAAAAATGATCAGAAGGACAAGTTCTTCAAATAAGTCTTATGGTTGAAATCATCAGTTGACTCCTTATCAGAGTTATTTTCCTTTGAAGCCGATTTGTACAATTTTATTTGCGTTTTTGTCTTATATCTTAAAACTTATAATAGATAGAAAGAAACCTAAATATACAAAAATGATCAGCATGACAAAATCTACAATTATGATAAATGGCAGAAATTGTCCAACGACTCCTTATTGGAGGTATTGCCCTTTAATTATGATTTTTACCATTTTTTTGGCGTTTTTCCTTGTATGATATTAATTATAATAGATAGATAGAAACTTAAATAATCAAAAATGATAAGCAAGACGAGACCTACTAACAAGTCAAATTTTGCTGATATAATGAGTAGACTGTTACTCTTTATAGGAGTTTTTTTTACCCTCTTTTGTGTTTAGAGCAAAAGCTAAATAAGATCATGAAAATAGAAAGAAACTAAACAGACTTCAATGATCAGCAATATAAGATACAAAAAAAAACAGAGATTTTTGTCATTAATTCTATTCTCGTCTACAATGTTGGAGAGTGTCCCCTGTTGAATATGCATATAGACCAAGGTGAGCCTCTAGTTTTTCAAATTTAGATATGTTGTTTCTTGTGACTAAATGAAGGTCAAGTTCAATTTTCACGATTTTAGTATTTCTCCTTTTTGAGTTATCGCCATTTTTAATATCCAAAAGTGATATTTTTAAATATTTTTCTCTTGTTATCATATTATGACTAAGCATAGTAAATGTCTTATCTCAAAATAAAAATTGGAGTAACAGATTTATTTGAAAATTTTTCTATTTCCTAAGTGGTGATGATTATAAGTTATATTATTAGACATTTTGAAGTTAATTACATTATTAATTATTATATATGTAATGTTATAGTACTATGTTAAACCATAGTTCTGTTCAAACCCTTCAGATTTGCAAGTATGATTTTCATTATTAATTAGATCTAGAAAATATCTATGCACATGATAATCATTGGAGTGACAGATTTATTTGAAAATTTTCTGTTTCCTGATAAGATCTGTAGGACTGTATATATAAAGTTTGAAATTTACTAGTAGGACTGTATAAATGAAGTTTGAAATTTACTGTTCATTATTAGACATTTTGTAGATAATTAAGTCTCCCTAAACCATATATATATTCTTACCCTCACCCCCTTCAATTTGAGAATGTGCTTTTATCTTGTAAATGGTCGAGATCCCCACCCATAAACCATATACATTCTTGTATAGGACAACAAAAATCAAATGAAATAAAAGGCGAGTCCCCTTGGGTCACCCCCACCCCCCTCCTGTTTAAGAACTTGTAAACGGTCGAGATCCCCACCCCTAAACCATATATATTCTTGTATGGGACAAAAAATCAAATCCTAAACAACCATAGATATTCCTGTTCGTCATTTCAAGAAGATTTGAATGACATACAGGGTCAATCCATAGGCGTCACTTATGCATATCACAAACCAATTTGTACTGGACTTTGCCCAATGTCAGGCGACCATGGGAATGATGAATTATTGGAGCTTTGTTTGGGAGACTTTGTAACAGCATCCTGTTACAATTATTTCTTGTTACTGATAAGTTTTATAGATTTTGAAAAGACATTGTATTAATGATAAATAAAATTTTGGATTTTTTTCTTCTTTTCTTTGGTAAATTGTTTGAAGAATTTTGTGGCAAGTTTGTTTGTTATTCTGTAAAAATTTTCTGAATGCTATATATTTTTTTTTGATGAAGTGAACTCCTTTAATAACTAAGCTTATATTGTCTATTAATAAACATATATTTAGATTTCTGATTTTGGGCCCAGTTTTCAAGTTTGTCCAAATCAGGGTCCAAAATAAACTGTGTTTGATTTCAACATAAATTGAATATATATAGCATTCTTTGAAATGCTTAATCTAAACCTGTATTTCTTTTCATTTTTAATAAGATAATACCACATTGAGGTCCAAAGGGTCCTAAATTAAACTTTTGTTTAATTTCATCAAAATTGAATTCTTTGGTTCTTTGATATGCTGATTCTAACAATGTTTGAGTGCTATTCTATTATTGATTATAATTTGAAAAATTGCATCATATCTTATTCTTGAGAACTATTTATCCAGTTTGAGTTATTTCCCTTTGCACAGAAAATATTATGGATAAAATTAACCTGTGGTTTCATTTCAACATAAATTAAATCTATTTAGGGTTCTTTCATATTCTGAATCTAAACCTGTATTCAAATATTAGATTTTTGGGCCCAGTTTTCAAGTTGGTCCAAATCAGGGTCCAAAATTAAACTTTGTTTGATTCAACAAAAATTGAATTTATGGGCTTCTTTGAAATGCTGAATGTCCAATTTCAAATATTTCAGTTCTTTGACCACATTTATTTTGTGTCACAAACCTATGCTGTGTCAAATATTCAATCACAATCCAAATTCAGAGCTATTTTAAGCTTAAATGAAGTGTCCATACTTGCTCAACTGTTCAGGGTTCGACCTCTGCAGGAAAATCCGGTTTGCTGTCACTCTGACAGCCTCTTGTTTCTGTATTTTACTGGTAAACGGACTTATCTTTTGTCAAAGCTTCATAGAAATTGATGAAACTTTGGCAGAAGCTAATTTATTATTAAGAGATAATTTCTGAAGCAAACTTTTGAAAATTTTTTTTTTTTCATTTTCAGTATTTTTCTAATAGATGGACTTAGTTTTTGTTGAGCCTGCGACTTTGACATAGGGATAGTGATCTGGCGGCTGTATTAACTAACTTCTTAAAAGCTTAATATTTCAGAAGGTAGAAGACCTGGATGCTTCATACTTTGTATATAGATGCCTTATGATATGAAGTTTCCGTCTTTCATTGTCATTTTCATGGTTCGGTGACTACTTGAAAAAAAAGTTGAGATTTTTTGTAATGTTAATTTCTCTCTTATTATGAGTAATAGGATAACCATATTTGGTATGTGCGTACCTTGCAAGGTCCTCCTGCCTGTCAGACAGTTTTCACTTGACCTCGACCTCATTTCATGGATCAGTGAACAAGGTTAAGTCCATATCTCAGATACTATAAGCAATAGGTCTACTATATTTGGTGTATGTAATGATTGTAAGGTTTACATGTCCAACTGGCAGGTGTCATCTGACCTTGACCTCATTTTCATGGTTCAGTGGCAAAACTTAAGTTCTTGTGTTTTGATCAGTTTTTTTAATACTGTATGCAATAGGTCAACTATATATGGTGTATGGAAATATTTTATGATGTACATGTCAGTCTGGCAGATTTTATTTGACCTTGACCTCATTTTCACAGTTCATTGCTCAATGTTAAGTTTTTATGTTTTGGTCTCTTTTTCTTAAACTTTAAGCAATAGGTCAACTATATTTGGTGTATGGAATGATTGTAAGGTATATATTTCTGTCTGGCAGGTATCATCTGACCTTCACCTCATTTTCATGGTTCATTGGTCAATGTTAAGTTTTCCTGATTGACTTTGTTTCTTAGATACTATAAGCAATAGGTCAACTACTGTGGATTCATTTATTTTCCTGGGTACCAATTTTCGTGGATTGAGGAAAAACTTGCATTATCGTGGATATTTGATTTCGTGGTTTTGCCAAAGTCTGCATAAATTCCTAAACAAAATTTGTAATTCGTTGGACATTTGAATTCGTGGTATCCGGGTAACCACAAAATCCACGAAAATTGGTATCCAACGAATAATAATGAATCCACAGTATATTTGATGCATGGAATGATTTTAAGGTGTACATGTCTGTCTAGCAGGGTTCATCTGACCTTAAACTCATTTTCATGGTTTATTGATCAATATATAATTTCCATGGTTTGGTCTTTTTCTTTTATACTATAAGCAATAGGTTATCTATATTTGGTGTACGGAATGATTGTATTGAAGGTGTACATGTATGTCCAGCTTGCTTTATCTGACCTAGTCCTCATTTTCTTGGATCATAAATATTCATGTGATACTTGTAGTAAAATTTTATATTAAGGATTATCATCAATCAATGGTCAGTATAGTAGTAGTATAGAGACTTTTCAGCGTGTGCACTCTTGTTAATAGTTAACATTTACAGACTGCCTCAGATCAAGTACAAATTTGGGTAGTATCCCTTTATACCTTTATAAGATATGCAAGTGGGGTCATCATCTGATAATAACTTTAGTATAAGTGAATGGATCGCTATGAAATTTAACCACAAGGTTCAATAGCACAAAAGGAAGGTTGGGATTGATTTTGGGGGTTATTGTTCCAACTGTTTAGGAATTAATGGTCAAAAAGGGGCCAAAAAAGGCATTTTTCTAGTTTCCGGACAATAACATGTGTATAAGTGTATGGATCTCTATGAAATTGTACCACAAGGTTCCATACTTAAAGGGAAGGTTGGGATTGACTTTGGGAGTTATGGCCCAAACCGTTCAGGAATTAGGGGCAAAAAAAGGGGGGAAAAAGGTTTTTCTGGTTTCCTGACAAACACTTAAGTATTAGTCAATGGATCTCTATGAAATTGTACCACAAGGTTCCATACCACACACAGAAGGTTGGGGTCAATTTTGTGGGTTGTGGTTTTAATCGTTAAGAAACTAGAGGACAAATTGGGGCCAAAAACAAGACTTTTCTAATACTGGCTAAGCTGGTTCTAACATAAATTATTTCTGATCTATATAAAGAAACAACAAATACTGATATGGCAGGAGATACACACCAAACAGGGTGTGTAAATTATTAGTCCCCTACCGACGAAGTCCATCCATCAGTCCGGCAAATCAGTTTCCCACACTTTTTTCTTCATGCTTGAAGATATTGATTTGATATTTGGTGTATTGTTTTATCATGACAAGTTACAGATCAATGCGAATTTTGTTCCGGTCTGATGATTTTTTGCAGAGTTATGGTCCTTTGACTTAGAAAATTCACCCAAATAATAAGTTTTCCACTTTTTTTGTCATGCTTGAAGGTATTGATTTGAAAATTGGTATATAGTTTTATCATGACAAGTTACAGATCAAGTTTGAATTTTGTTCCGGTCTGATGATTTTGTGCAGAGTTATGGTCCGAAGGGACTTTGAAAATTCACTTAAATAATCAGTTTTCCGCACTTTTTTTCGTCATGCTTGAAGATATTGATTTGAAAATTGGTATGTAGTTTTATCATGACAAGTTACAGATCAAGTTAGAATTTTTTGTGCAGAGTTATGGTCCTTGGACTTAAAAAATTCACTTAAATAATCAGTATTCAACACTTTTTTTCATCATGTTTGAAGATATTGACTTGATATTTATTATATAGTTTACACCATGACATTTTAGTTATAGATCAAGTTAGACTTTTTTTCCAATGCAATGAATTTTTAACCGGTAGGGGACTATATATTGCCATGCAATACTCACAGAATGCTTGTTTTTTCTGTATTTTACTGATAAATGGACTACCTTTTTAAGTCAACATTACACTTTTACACTGACAGCTGCAATAGCAGGTGAGACACAGGGTTATGGACAACCCCTTACAAATTTGTTTGACATAAAACAATTAAAGATAAGGAGAAACAAAAACTATCACCAGGACAAGATTTAGAAATAAGTCCAACAGCTGAAATCTTCAATTAACTCCTAACAACCATTATCACCCATTAATGATAATTGTTAACCATTATACATTTTGGGATGAAAACTATAGTAGATTAAGAAATGCAAAGTGAAATTGCCAGTTGACAGAAAAATTAGATGCAAATTTAAAAAATCATTTGAAAGGATACCATATTTTGGGTAAATAACATGTTTAAAATTATACTCATTCGATTCTTATCAGCATGAAAACAAGTCACAATTAACTACAGCCAGATTCAATTCCTAATTTTGTATCAGCTGCGAAGGCAATGAATAATTTCTGAAAATTGACTCTGAACTATAAAGGGGGAGGGATACAATTTTATATTACATTGTGATTTTTTTATGCCCCCGCCGCAGTGGAGGGGGCATTAAGTGTTACCCATGTCCATCTGTACGTCTGTCCCTATGTTTCAAAAATGGTTTCTGTTCTCGAACTTAACTTTACCTCAACCAAATGTTTTGAAACTTATACACAATGCTTATTACCACAAAACTCTGATCAAGTTTGAATTTAGGTGGCGTCACTTTCACTGTTCTTGAATTATGTCCCTTTATAACGTTATTTGCAAGTGGGACATCATCTGTGTCCCATGGACACATTCTCAGTTTATTGTCCCCTGCACACCATGTTGCAGGGGACATAGAAATACCAGGTGTCGGTCTGTTCTTCCTTCTTCCTGTCTTGTTAGTGCTCTCACATGTACAATTCTTGCCAGATTTTTATACGACTGCAAAAAAATTTTGCGTCGTATATTGGTATGACCGTATGCGTCATCGTCCGAAGACACATTGGTTTTCGCACTCTAACTTTAGTTTAAGTGAATGGATCTCTATGAAATTTTACCATAAGGTTCAATACCACAAAAGGAAGGTGGGGATTGATTTTGGGGGTTATGGTACCAACAGTTAAGGAATTAGGGGCCAAAAATAAGCATTTTTGTAACTTCCAGACATAACTTGTGTGTTAGTGTATGGATCTCTCTGACATTGTACCACAAGGTTCCATATCACAAAGGGAATGCTTGGATTGATTTTGGGGGTAATTGCCTCCAAATTTTAGGAATTAGGGGCCAAAAAGGGGCAAAAAACAAGCATTTTTCTAGTTTCATGACAATAACTTGTGTGTAAGTGTATGAATCTCTCTGACATTGTACCACAAGGTTCCATATCACAAAGGGAATGCTGGGATTGATTTTGGGGGTAATTGCGTCCAAATTTTAGGAATAAGGGGCCAAAAAGGGGCAAAAAACAAGCATTTTTCTAGTTTCATGACAATAACTTGTGTGTAAGTGTATGGATCTCTCTGACATTGTACCACAAGGTTCCATATCACAAAGGGAATGCTGGGATTGATTTTGGGGGTAATTGCCTCCAAATTTTAGGAATTAGGGGCCAAAAAGGGGCAAAAACCAAGCATTTTTCTAGTTTCATGACAATAACTTGTGTGTGAGTGTATGGATCTTTCTGAAATTGTACTACAAGGTTCCATATCACAAAGGGAAAGCTGGAATTGAGTTTGGGGGTAATTGCCCAAAATGTTTAAGAATAAGGGGCCAAAAATAAGCATTTTTCTAGTTTCCAGACAATAACTTGTGTTCAAGTGTATGGATCTCTCTGAAATTGTACTGCAAGGTACCATACCACAAAGGGAAGGCTGGGATTGATTTTGGGGGTTATTGCCTCAAAATTTTAGGAAATAGGGGCCATAAAGGGGCAAATAAACAAGCATTTTTCTAGTTTCAGGACAATAACTTGTGTGTAAGTTTATGGATCTTTATGAAATTGTACTACAAGGTTCCATATCACAAAGGGAAAGCTGGGTTTGAGTTTCGGGGTAATTGCCCTAAACGTTTAGGAATTTGGGGCCAAAAAGGGGCCAAAAAACAAGCACTTTTCTAGTTTGCAGACAATAACTTGTGTTCAAGTGTATGGATCTCTCTGAAATTGTACTGGAAGGTACCATACCACAAAGGGAAGGCTGGGATTGAGTTTGGGGGTGATGAATCATAAGGGGGATCAAAAAATTGGGGGGGGGATTTTGTTTTCCCTTTTTTTTCTTTAAAATTTTCCATTTTAAATTGGTTATTTCTGATTTATATATAAAAGCAAATAATAATGATATGGTTTGAATAGGTAAATTAAAAATTTTTAAGTTCTTAGACCACATTCATTCTGTGTCAGAAACCTATGCTGTGTCAAATATTTAATTACAATCCAAATTCAGTGCTGTATTAAGCTTGAATGTTGTGTCCATACTTACCCCAACTGTTCAGAGTTCGACCTCTGCGGTCGTATCAAGCTGCGCCCCAGCGGAGCATTTTATTATAAAACTTATATCATTATAGATTTATGTCAGCAATGTCTTGGATGACTTCGAACATCAGTGCTGATCAACTATTTTTAAAAGAGTTATGCCACTTTGAAACATTAACTCTATGGAAAATTGCATCATTAGCGCTCTCATGTGTACAATTCTTTCCAGATTTTTATGAAACTTATATTGTAGGTTTATATCAGCAGTGTCTCGGTGGAGTTTGTAAATCAGTGCGGATCAATAATTTTTAAATGAGTTATGCCCCTTGGAAACATTAATTATATGGCAAATTGAATCGTTAACGCTCTCATGTGTACAATTCTTGCCAGATTTTTATGAAACTTATATTGTAGATTTTTATCAGCAATGTCTTGGACAAGTTTGAAAATCAGTGCCGATCAACTATTTAGTCCCCTACCGACGAAGTCGAAGGGGACTTTAGGTTTGCACTCCGTCTGTCTGTCCGTATGTCCATCCGCCAGTCCGGCAAATCAGCTTTCCACACATTTTTTTTCTTCGTTCTTGAAGATATTGATTTGATATTTGGTATATAGTTTTATCATGACAAGTTATAGATAAAGTTTGAATTTTGTTCCGGTCTGATGATTTAGTTCAGAGTTATGGACCATATCTAATGTTAGAGTACTATGTTAAACCATATTTTGACAAAGGGAGATAACTCATTTTTAAAAGACATTCTTTGTAAAATTATTTGAAAACCTTTTGGCAGGTTTGTTTGTTATTTAGTATAAAATAATTTTCTGAATCCTATATATATAAAAACAAATTATGAAGAGAAATCCTTTAATAAGTTAATAATCTATTTTTGTTAATGTATATATTTCAATACATTACATTGTGTAGATAAAAGTTGTTGACATTTTATAGATAAGTTACAAATCTATATTAGTTTGTGACAAAGGAAAGAAAAAATATTTGGAACTATTAATTATATTTGATTATAATTTGAAAATAGATATACACTGTATTACATCATATCTAATTTTAGAGAACTATTAATCATATCTAATATTTTTTCACTCATATAATCAGTTTTCCACACTGTTTTTAGTCATGCTTGTTTTAAAAGTTATGCCATTAGAAATATAAATTTTATGGAAATTTGCATTGTATATTTAAGTGCTCTCACATGTTCAATTTCTGCCAGATTTTTATCAAATCATATCAAAGGTATATAACAGCAATGTCTTGGACAATTTCAAAAGTAAGTGCCGATCAAATGTTTTTAATTAGTTTCCCTTGGAAATATTAAATATATCAGAAATTGCTCTGAAGTCTTTAACTCTCTAGTGAGATAATTTTAAAAAGTTTTAAAGAAAAAATTTTTTTTTTATATTTAGTTATTGCCCTTGGACAGAACAGATAAAATATGTGCAATGCGGGGGACATTAGAACTCTGTTCTTTTATTTTATTTTGAGATATGTGGTATATTGGGATAAGTTCTTCGAAAAAACCACAAAATAAATCATAAGTTATAATGCTTGCTTTCAAGAAAAATGATTTTCAAATTGTTATTTTTTTTAAATTTTGTCTAAATTTTCTTGCACATTACAGATTTTTACAAAATTAGTATTTTTAGTAAGAAGTTAGCCCAATTGGTTGTTTTAAAAGCTATGATAAATGTAAATTAGTACAAAATTAAACTGTATGTTAGCAGTATTGTTTCATTTCACAACTCACTGGGTTTTTATATTGTATAGGTGCCTTGGTAGCTTATTGGTTTAAGTAGTCCGTCTACTGTCTCACTAGCCTGTCAACATTGAGGTTGTGAGTTCACTCATGTGGCAGGTGGGTTCAACTTTAATTTTAATTGACAAGGATTGTTATTTTTCCTGCCAAACATCATTGTTGTCTCTGGGCACTACAGCTTCCTCCACAATTAAAACTGAGCGTGACACTACAGCCAATAGTGTTAAAAATGGCATTAAACACCAACAATCAATCAAGTAAATCATTATACATGCCATAAAAGGTAAATGTGCGTACCTTTATTGAGTAGATTTACAAGTTTCTTGTATTGTCATTTTCCTAGTGTTTATAACCATTTGAGCATTTGCCTTCACTTGGTGCCTGTATTCGTTGCCTGTCCTTCCATCCGTCATCGTAAACTTTAAACAAGATCTTCTCTGAAACTATCGGGCCAAAAATTACCAAACTTTACCTGAATGTTCTTTAGGGAATCTAGTTTTAAATTGTATCCAGGGATTTGATCCATTTACAAACATGGCTGCTGTTGTAAAGAATAGAATATAGGGGTAAAATGCAGTTTTAGCTTATATCTAAAAAAAAATTAAAGCAGTAAGTGTAAATTTTCGGAAAAATCAGACAAACTGTTTTGAAGTTATTGCCCTGAAATGTTATTTTTTCAAATTTCAAAATATTTGGTTTATATCTCAGACGATAAATCGTTTAAGAAAAAGTGACATAGGGTAAAAATTATCAAACGGTTATGGAATTTTCAGAAAAATCAGCAAAATAAGATCTACAAATGAGTCAACTTGAACAAAATTGTCATTTGATTGATTGATTGATTGGTGTTTAATATTACTTTTAGCACTATTAGCTATTGAATGGCAGTCTGTTTTTATTGGTGGAGGAAGCATGAATGCCTGGAGAGAACCACTGAACATTGATAGGAAAACTGACAATCTTAGTCAATTGATATTGGAGTATAAGGCACCTGCCTTGAGCAGGATTCGAACTTACAACCTCAGTGTTGACAGGCAAGTGGTACAGAAGTTGGACTACTTAGACCACTCAGCCACCAAGGCCCCTCATTGTCAATTGACATCTTTTAGGAGTTATTGTGCTTGAAAGACGATTAATTCCCATATTTATGTTTTTTATGCAGTTACTATAAAATCGATAGGAACAAAGTGTAAAAAACCAGATGATGAATATAATAAGATATACAAAATGTCAACATGACCAAATTTGTCAACTGACTCTTTATAGGAGTTGTTGCCCCTGAATAACAATTTTTACCCATATGATCTTTTTTTGCAGATAGATAGATAGATTGTGAGCAACAATATATAGCAAAAATGTTAAGCAAGATAAGATCTTCAAATAAGTCAACATGGTTGAAATTGTCAACTGACCTCTTAGAGGAGTTATTGTCCCTGAAAAGATGATTTTTACCCATTTCTGCAGGAACTATAATAGAGAAAAGAAGTAAATAAAAAAAAAAATGGTCAACACAATAAGATGTATGAATAAGACAATATGGCAGAAATTGTCAACATACTCCTTATAGCAGTTATTAATCCTGAATGATAACTTTAACCCATTTTTGTAGAGCCTGCAACATTTATGTCGTGAAAGCTAGAAATAGTGATCCTAGATTCTGTTGTTGGCGTCGGCGGCGTCAACATTTAGGTTCAGTGAACTTCAGTCTGTGGTTAAAGTTTTTTTTAGACATTAATAACTTTGTCAAACCTCCATGGAATTGGCCAGAAGCTTGTTTATTACCAAAATACAGTATCCAAAGCAAAATTTTTAAAATATTTATTTTTATTTTTCTGTATTTTACTGATAAATTTACTTAGTTTTTTTTTACAAATAAACATTCAGATTCAGTCTGAAGTTAAAGTTTTTCAGTCATCAATAACTTTATCAAACCTTCAAGGAATTTTTGTCTCGCCTTGACGGAGTAAAAAAGCGAGACATAGGTATGCTGTTTCCGGCATCGGCGACGGCATCAACAATGTATTAGTTTGTGATTAGGTCTAGTTCATGGTGAACCACTAGTGGTAGGTCAATGATATTTGGTATGCAGTTGTATTAGCATTGGCACATCTCATTACCTTGGAGATTGTTTGGCCCCGCCCCCTCAGTCAAGGTCTATTGACTTTGAAACTTTTCATAGTGTACATGTATTAGTTTGTGATTAGGTCAATTTATGGGGAACCGTATTAGTTTGTGATTAGGTCAATTTATGGGGAACCACTAGTGGTAGGTCAATGATATTTGGTATGCAGTTGTATAAGCATTGGCACATCTCATAACAATGGAGATTATTTGGCCCCGCCCCCTCAGTCAAGGTCTATTGACTTTGAAACTTTTCATAGTTTACATGTATTAGTTTGTGATTAGGTCAATTTATGGGGAACCACTAGTGGTAGGTCAATAATATTTGGTATGCAGTTGTATAAGCATTGGCATATCTCATTTCCATGGAGATTATTTGGCTCCGCCTCCTTAGTCATGGTCTATAGACTTTGAAAATTTTGCTTAGTTTACATGTATTAGTTTGTGATTAGGTCAGTTCAAGGGGAACCATTAGTGGTAGGCCAATGTTAATTGGTGTTCAGTTGTATAAGCATTAGCACATCTCATTTTCATGGTGAATATTTGGCCCCGCACCTTCAGTCATGGTCTATTGACTTTGAAACTTTTGCTTAGTTTACATGTATTAGTTTGTGATTAGATCAGTTTAAGATGAACTGCTAATGTAAAGTCAATGATATTTGGTATGCAAATTTATTGGCATTTGCAAGTATTGTTTCCATGGAGATTATATAGCCCCACCCCTGATCATGGTTCATTGACTTTTAAACTTTTACATAGTTTACAAGTTAATGTTTGTGTTGAGGTTTGTTTAAAGGGAACGACTTATAATAAGTCAATGGTATTTGGTATGCAGTTGTATTAGCATTGGCACATCTCATTCCATGGAGATTGTTTAGCCATGTACCTTCAGTCATGGTTCATCGACTTTGAATATTTGCATAACTTACATGTTAAAGTATTGCAATTTTAATTTCAACATTTGCATTATCAAAATTACAAAAAAAGCGAGACATATCTCTGTGATAACAGTTTATATGAAATTTGGACAGAAGCTTGATAATGACCAAAATACAGTATCCAGAGTGAAATTTTGAAAATATTTATTTTCATTTTTCCGTATTTTAATGATAAATGGACTTAGGTTTTTTTACAAATAAACATTCAGATTCAGTCTGAGGTTAAAGTTTTTCAGTCATCAATAAATGGACTTAGTTTTTTGTCGAGCCTGCGACTTTTGTCGCAGAAAGCTCGACATAGGGATAGTGATCCGACGGCAGCGGCGGCGTTAGCTAACTTCTTAAAAGCTTTATATTTTAGAAGGTGGAAGACCTGGATGCTTCATACTTTGTATATGGATGCCTCATGTTACGAAGTTTCCGTCAGTCACATGTCCAATGTCCTTGACCTCATTTTCATGGTTCAGTGACTACTTGAAAAAAAAGTTAACTTTTTTTGCAATGTTAAATTCTCTCTTATTATAAGTAGTAGGATAACTATATTTGGTATGTGCGTACCTTACAAGGTCCTCATGCCCGTCAGACAGTTTTCACTTGACCTAGACCTCATTTCATGGATCAGTGAACAAGGTTAAGTTTTGGTGGTCAAGTCCATATCTCAGATACTATAAGCAATAGGTCTAGTATATTCGGTGTATGGAAGGACTGTAAGGTGTACATGTCCAACTGGCAGGTGTCATCTGACCTTGACCTCATTTTCATGGTTCAGTGGTTATAGTTAAGTTTTTGTGTTTTGGTCTGTTTTTCTTATACTGTATGCAATAGGTCTACTATATTTGGTGTATGGAATGATTGTAAGGTGTACATGTCTAGCTGGCGGGTGTCATCTGACCTTGACCTCGTTTTCATGGTTCAGTGGTCAAAGTTAAGTTTTTGAGTTTTGATCTTTTTTTTCTAATACTATATGCAATAGGTCAACTATATTTGGTGTATGGAAATATTTTATGATCTATATGTCAGTCGCCCAGGTTTTATATGACCTTGATCTCATTTTCACAGTTCATTGCTCAGTGTTAAGTTTTTGTGTTTTGGTCTGTTTTTCTTAAACTGTAAGCAATAGGTCAACTATATTTGTTATATGGAAGAATTGTTAACTGTACATGTCTGCCTGGCATGGTTCATCTGACCTTGACCTCATTTTCATGGTTCATTGGTCAATGTTTAGTTTTCTTGGTTAATGTTAAATTAATGTGACAGTTGTAATAAAGCTTTATATTTAAGACTATCAACATAATATCAATGATTAGTAAAGAAGGCGAGACATTTCAGCGTGTGCACTCTTGTTTTTATAGTTACCAAGTTGATACAGACTAGTTATTTTTATAGTTACTGAGTTGATACAGTCTTGGGTTAAAGTTTGTTACAGGTCAATTACTTTGTCAAAGCTTCATGGAATTTTATGAAACTTTGTCAGAAGATTTTTATGATTAAGAGATAATGTCTGAAACAAACTTTTTAAAATATTTTTTTTTCATTTTCAGTTTTTTTTCTGATAGATAGACAGTTTTTTAGTTAACATTGACAGACAGTATGGGATTAAATGTTTTTGACATGATAAATTTGTAAACCTTCATCTGTTGTTATGAAACTTGGACAGAAGCTAATCTTCAATACCAAGAAACAGCATCTAAAGAAAATTTTTATATTTTTTTTTTAATTTCTGTATTTTACTGATAAATGGACTCACTTTTTTAAGTCAACATTACCACTTTTACACTGACATCAGCAATAGCAGGCGAGACACTGGGTTCCACGGAATCCCTTACAATTTTTTTTTCATTTTGTCTTAAACTTTAGTAGATAGATGTATTTTTGAAAAGCAAAAAAAAGATTTGAAAAATGATATTTTCAAGTTAGTCAATATAGCCAAATTGTCAGACTTCTTATAGGTTTGATTGCCCAAAAATGATAAATTTTTTTTACCAATTTTTATCTTGTAAACTAATAGATAGGTATAAACTGTAATCCATAAAAAAATATCTTCAATAGCAGATCTACAAAAATCTCACTAAATAAGATTTACAAATGAGCAAAAATAACTCATTTTAATCAATTTAAATTTTTTTTACATAACTAGATGTGCTCACCAAAAAAACTTGAAGCCATTTTTAGGAGTGAAAATTTGAGAATGAAAATCTGTATAACTGTTGTTTACAAGAAATTTTCATATCTTGTAGCTGCTTTGCTCTGCCTGTACAAAACTCATAGAGGATACCTAGTAGCCATATCCATTGAAGATGTTACTTTCTTAAATATAATAAAATTGGCCTGTCGTGTAAATAAGGAAGATCTACAACACATATGTTATAAATGAATTGATTTGATATTAAGCATCAACTAATAATTAGATAAAATGGGATGATATATTGAAGTGATATTTGTGACTAATAAACATGGATAAAGGTAACTCTTTATAGTAAATAAAAAAAAACTTCATATTTAAGTTGCAGTTGATATTTTACAATACATTTTAATAATTATCATGATTAACTCTTAAGTGTTCTATATTGTAAAAACAGTTTTATATAAGTTCATTTTTCCAGTTTTGATGATGACTTAAATTGCTCAAATGCAACACAAAACTATACCCAACTTTGAAAAAATGCACACTGGTTGTGAATGGGTTTTTTTTAAGCAATTATTTTTTTAAATATATATATAATTTGATATGCAGTTGAATGAGTCGAATGTCCCTTTGGTATTTTTAGTCTTTTTTGAATGGTTCATTAAGCTGTATTAAGCAATATTTGTCAAGTATCATTATCTTACATACCTATGTAAACTAATGACACTCTACAGTTATTCTGTTCAAAGTTTTCTAAATAATTTACCTGACTGTGCAATACCTGTATAGGTAGTCAAGGTTTTAGAAACATTCCATCATCAAATAATTTTCTTCAGCATTTTTCAACAAAAATATCAATATAATCAGAAGTCCATTACTAGAGGAAGTGTGCAAGCTGTACTATATAGCTGGGCGATCACACTGTCCCCGTTATCTCGTTTTTATCTGGATTTTTGAAATAAAAATCGGTTATTGATTAATTCATTTTGATACATCATATCTAATTTTAGAGAACTATTTTTAGTGATTAAATGATATCTAATGTAAGAGTTCTATGTTAAATCATATTTCTGTTCAAAGGGAAATAACTCAAAACTTATTCCATGAACCAGTAATGATAACATCAAAATTTCTTTTTAACTATTTTGTTTAAGTCATGTGTGTTAAGAAGGTAGATGTCACAGTTGTTATGTGGTATTTTATTTTTGTTGTGTGTGTTAATGTTTAATTTTTACATGATCCTGTTTGTGGTTCAGATTTGCAAATATCATTTTCATTATTAATTAGATAATAATCTATTTTAAATATTCAATCACAATCCAAATTCAGAGCTGTTTTAAGCTTAAATGTTGTGTCCATACTTGCTCAACTGTTCAGGGTTCGACCTCTGCAGGAAAATCTGGTTTGCTGTCACTTGACAGCCTCTTGTTCAACTATGGAATCATGGGTAAAAATGTTATCATCAAACAAATAGCTGTGAATTAGTCTCCTTGAGTGTTAGATTGATTATCAGTTTGTTGAAAATGAAATGAGCCAACTAATTAGTGCTGTAGTTTTTATTGCTAATTATTTAAAACTTCATTTTCAACAGAAAATGATATAAATTTTATAAAAGAAAACATTGGTACCATTTATCATTAAATTGTGCATGAGGCAAATGAATAGATATAAGAAGATGTGGTATGAGTGCCAATGAGACAACTCTAAACTATAAAAACTATCTCAAATCTGCTGTGACTAAAAATAAATCGTCTTTTTAAAAGATATCGTTGTTTTTGTCAAAATATAGTCATACTTGCTTCCATTTTAAATAGAACGTTGTGTTGACGAATTATGTCTCGGTTTAATATTTACACCATCAATGATATACCGTGATGTATAAGCGGAAGACAGGTTTCTGCTTCTCTAGTACAGAAATAAATCTGTCCAAAATAATCGAATACTTGTTGCTGCAGATGGCTTAAAAACAATTTCGAAATTTCAAAAGTCTCTTGTTTTTAATCTATTTTAAAGTGTGTGGGTCATCAATGCAACGACCCTATAGTTCTTTTTTTAGGTCATTTTATAAACACAAGACTGGAGACACCGAAGGCAAGCATATCATTAGGATTTATGTTTTGAAAAAAAACTTTGGATATATTATGTGTTGTTTGCTTAAAGTTCAGTGGCAAATATTTCATGCATATCACATCAAAGAGTTGTCGCAAGTGTTATTTAACATACAACGAGCGTAACATTCATCCTGAATACACGAGGTTCTGGATTTAAAGTCCCTCCTCCTACCTGACGTGGCTGCTAATTTATACATCCCACGCTTGTAAGAAAGGGGTTTACTGTGTGAACCAGACAATTTCAGGGATTACCATATTTCTATACCCAACTCAACCTTTGAGATTGATTTTGTACTCGAACAAATTAAATCTAGTTGTTCTACAGTAAGACTTTATCATAATTAAGTATGAGGTATGCTTACATGATGATTATATATTCATTACTTATTTGTTTACTAAGATCGTGATTGCAACTTTTCCTTCAATTTTAATCCTTAACAATTATATACCAAGACACGTGTTGTTTTAACATGTATTTTAACGGATAAATTTTATGAAATCTCACTGAAATGACAACTTTTGTTCGTCCACACCATTATCCGAGGTAGTATTACTGATAAAATATTACGTAAGGATTGAAGATATTCGAAATTGAAAAAGGGGCATAATATTAATGTTTTCTCTTTTTATTTTCAAAATTGAGGGTTACATTTGTTAGTTTTGCTAAAAGTGGATATATCTGCAGAATTTTCGTTCAGCTTTAAAACAAAAACTCTTATTTCTTAAAATTTGTAAAACGTAAAAGACCCATACTTAAAAAAATATAATGTAATTTTTTTTTTTCCTTTTAAACTCATTCTTAATTTAGTGTTACTTGTACTGTATATGGATGCAAAAGTTTTATAAAATATGGCATCTAGGATCTGCTATTCATTAACACGTCGATGGCCAAACATTATTTTCAACTGTGTGCTAATTGAGTTATAGGGTGTTTTGCATAAATTATCTCTACCCAGAATGCATTGCAAAAACTCTGGCCATTGATTTTTGTTACTATTAAGAGAAATCTCGCTCAAATCCCGTTTCAATCACAATTGGAAGTATGGGGACAGCGTGATCGCCTTACTATATAGAGGGTTACACACTTCCTCTAGTAATGGACTTCTGATATAATGCATTCAAAATGAAACTTTTTTTTTTTTTTATAGAAGTCAAAAATTGACCTTATTGGCATATTTGTATTATTGACATCTGTTTCTGCAAAACAACCTTGATTAAAGACTGTATGGTCTCACTAATAAATAAGTATGAAAAAAATTCAAATTGAGGAATAACAGAACTGTGCAGTGGCGGATCCAGAAATTTTCATAAGAGGGGCCCACTGACTACCATAAGAGGAGGCCCGCTTAGTCATGCTTCAGTGATTCCCTGAATAATCAACCAAATTTTTCCCACAAAAGGGGGGTGGAGGGCTAGGGCACCCCCCCCCCCCCCCCAAAAAAAAAAAAAAAAAAAAAAACACCTCTGCTGTGTATGAATAGTTGCCTTCATTCATTGGTCACTTAAAAGCAGTTTTATTGTCGACAGTTAAATCCAAAATTGACTGTGACAACTCTTTAAACACAGTATTGTTATTTCCTGTCCATTCTAATGGTATAGTGCATACTAGTGAAATGTTCAAAATAATGATTTGAAATATCCCAGAAATGTTGTCTGCCAGTGCTCCAAGTTGTTGTTAATGCCTTTAGATCTTGTTTAATAACTATAAAGGACATGGTACAATTTAAGACCCAATATGCCCTTAAATCAATCTATCTAAGAATTTCAGAGTTAAATGTTGAATGTATGTGGATCGAGTCATCTTTGAAACTTCAAAGAAAGTTAGCAAACCTATCCCTTCCATTACAGAGTTCTGTAAAGATAATTCTAATCTTACATTTTATATTTCCATATATATTTGAATATTTTGTAATAGGTTATTCTCCATTGTTTAAGAAACCTTCTGTGCAAACTGGTCATTAAGTCTTAGATCCATATTTATTATTATTTTAGTGAAGGTGCTATTGAATTTGGATGTACACATTTGAAGATTCCTCCATCAGTTTTGAAGGTAAGCCATGTAATTATATTCTCTGAAATTGTTTTAGGTAGCACATAACTGTGACTAGCAATGAAATTTCCAAACCTAAATGGTTATCTAGGTCAAAATGGCTTTAATGTATATTTATCAGTTATTAACTGATATAAATGTGATGTGGGCCTTTTCTTACTTTATTATTAATGATATCAAATGACACATTATTAACTAGATAATGCATAATTCTTTGTTACTATTTAGCTCACCTGGCCAAATGGCCAAGTGAGCTGTTCACATCACTTGTCGTCCATTGTCCGTTAACTTTTACAAAAATCTTCTCTTCTGAAACCACTGGACCAAATTTGACCTAACTTGCCCAAAATCATTATTGGGGTATTTAGTTTAAGAAATGTGTCCAATGACCCTGCCTGTCAACCAAGATGGCGGACATGGCTAAGAATATATCATAGGGGTAAAATACAGGTTTTGTCTATTATCTTGATAACCCCTATGAATAGAGAAAATCTGAAAGGGGCAGAAATGATAAAAATGTCGAGATCTTTCCTTTTGAAATGTTACCTGCTCTTAACAAAATTACAGATAAAAGATAATGTATTGAATTTATTTTACAATGTTTTTTCAGCAGTAATACTGAGAAGCTGCAAGACCAGCTGTGATGGAAAATCTCAAAAAAATTTTGAAAATGTAGTTTAATTTCAGGATTCAGATTCTCAAAGTTCATGAGGAGATTTACTGGATGAATGCCCATGGTACTAATTTTGGGTTGTGCTGTGGGCTTTCATACAGGTAGAAACTGTTATGGGTTCAGGAGTTATTGTTCCTGATGGATTCAAAAAAGATTTATCTTGTTTCTACATCTTAATTGACAAGCCTTTCAACCAATCCTTTTCAAGTAATGATATATTGGGTCTGATTTCCACCTATGTTTTTCAGGAGTTGTGGCCCTTTATTGCTATAATAATAACACTAATAATTTAAAGAAAACCAGGTATGCTGTCATTTTGACTGCCTGTTTAAATTTTGAGACAAAAGTCAAATAATGGATCATGACTAGATGAATGACAAAGCCTACATATTCAAAACTAAAAAAATGAATTGCTATTTTAGAAAATCAAAGATGATGTAACAGTCTCTCCAAATGGAGTGGTGTTTGTGAAACAGAGCATAAGGAAAGGAATCATTTCAGCGTAAGTTAGTTTTGTATTTAGCTTTGTTAAAAGATTGACTGACCTTTATTCTTCAGGATTATTTCTGACCCCTTGCAGCAAGCAGATATGAATAAAATCATATGTGGTATATATGTCAATGAGATAATACCCCAATAGCACAAAAAACTAGAGGTCAACATATGATCTTTTTACACAACCTCAAAAATTTTTGGGGTCGTATATTGGTATCACGTCGTCAGTGTCATCCGAAGACATTTGGTTTCCAGACAGTAACTTTAGTTTAAGTGTATGGATCTCTATGAAATATAACCAAAAGGTTCAATACCACTAAAGGAAGGTTGGGATTGTTTTTGGGGGTGATGGTCCCAACCATTTAGGAATTAGGGGCCAAAAAGGGGCCAAAACAAGAATTTTTCTAGTTTCAGGACAATAATTTGTGTATAAGTATTTTGATTGCTCTGAAATTGAACCACAAGGTTCAATACCACAAGTAGAAGGTTGGGATTCATTTTGGGGGTAATTGTCAAAACTGTTCAGGAATTAGGGGCAAAAAGGGTCTAAAACAAGCATTTTTCTAGTTTTCAGACATTAACTTGTGTTTAAGTGTATGGATGTCTCTTAATTTGTACCACATTTTACAAAAAGAAAATTTCTTCAAAATTGATTTTTTTGGAAGCGGTTGGGAGGGGGCAATTTTTTTCCTCAAAACAAAATTCTCTTCAAATATTTTTTTTGGAGGGGGAGGGGGGTAAAAAAAAATTTGGGGGGTCAATTTTTTTCACTCAAGATTTAAGAAATTGTCAATTTTCCAAAGAAAAAAATTGGGGGTCAAAATTTATTTTGCTAATTCTTTGTATATAGTCTGAAAACAGATTTACTAAGTATTGCGCAACAGCACAGTGAATTGCACAACAGCAAGAAATCTTTAAATGAATATCAATTAAAATCATACAACCAATTTCAAGTTCTTTGACTACATTTATTCTGTGTCAGAAACCTATAATGTGTCAAATATTTAATTACAATCCAAATTCAGACCTGTATCAAGCTTGAATATTGTGTCCATTTTTGCCCCACCTGTTCAGGGTTGGACCTCTGCGGTCGTATCCAGCTGCGCTCGGCGAAGCAGTTTATTATCTAAGGATAAGTGTCTACACAAAATATCTAAAACTCTAAATCACCCTGTGTCTAAGTAAGTCCATTTTATTTTCATATACAGGTTTTATTGAAATTTTCAGCTACAGACATAACTATCTTGTTGAAAACAATTATTTATGACCAATGAATTTTTTTACCTATTTCCCTTCCATGATTCTTCAAAGTTTGTATTTGGTTTTGGAATTTCAAATATTTTGGCCTCTAGCATCACTGAAGAGGCATTAGTTATCAAAATTCCTATTTTGTCAGTAAAATATGTTATTACTACCACTGGGTCAATACCTCTGCTTGTGGACTGTTTGTCCTAGAGGGAATCACAAAGCTCTTAGCCAGTACTTTGATTCAAGGATGAAACATGAATATTGTTTTATCATAATTTGCTGTTTTAAAATTTCAAAATCATTTTCAATTAAGGAAGTATCTCCCTAATGCATAACTGTGATTCCTTTTCTAAGTATGACCTTCCTTTCCACCTTTTTTAATTTGATCAGCTCTTCAGCATTTGTATTAGGTTTTGGAAATCCAAATATCATGGCCTTGAGCTTCCTCGAGAGACATTAGTCCAAATGTGCATCTAGTGCAGTTTAATTGGTACCTTTTATGCTATTACGATACCTCTGCTAGTTAACTGTAAGTGCCAGAGTGTATCACCAGCCCATTAGCCAGTACTTCAGTACTTGCATGAAAATTAGGATATTGTTTTATTTTCTTATGGGGATTTGGCTTTAGTTTTTGGTCCTTTTTGGTTTTATCAGCTCTAGATTTTGGACATTAGTTGTAGAAATGTGCATCTGGTGCAGTAAAATTGGTACCATTAATGTTATTAGGGTATCAAGTATAAATTTTGTGTTTATTGTTCCTTTCAATCATACCACATGGCTTAAAATAAAACATTTTGATAAAATGCATTAATTGTCTAATATCGTGAAACTCATAACAGATTTAGAAAATTTGACAAAGCAAACGTTCAAAATATCAAGATCTACCTACACCCTCTCATTTTTACCAAAATTATCAGATGACTCCTTATAGGAGTTTATGCACTTATATGAGATTATTTTTACTAATTTTTGTGGTTTTGCCTACTATCTGTAAAACTCAACTGTAAACATAAAAAATGAGCTGTAATACAAGATATACTAGAACACACCCGCGAAATCGCGGGCATTTAGAGCGTGGTTGAAAGTATGTAAAATGTTGTATGATGATTTTTTTTAAAAGATTTTATGACTGGAGAATTTCAGGAAAGGTATCAAAAGTCTATAGCCCTACCCTTTTTTTTCCAAAAATCCGTTATTTTATTTCTTCTATTAATTTCAATTATTTTCGCGATTTTCTGTAAACAATGAACATACATATACTATAAATAAAGTGTATTTGCTTTTTACTATCAATTCCAAGTTTACTATCCACTATAAACTTGGAATTGATAGTAAATAGCAAATACACTTCATTTATAGTATATGTATGTTCATAGTATACAGAAAAACGCAAAAATAATTGTCCCGTCCCCAAGTACCTATGAAAGTTTAAACAGTCCTAAACGGAAGTTTTGTCTTTGCCGATGAAGGAAACAATATCCGGACACCTTTATTTTCATTTTTCTCCCAAAATAACCCAAACGGAATAATCATAAGCGAGGATGACAAACGCGAGTATGCATGGTACCTATAGGACACAGAGGCATGACGATTAATTTATTGTGGAAGGAAGAGAAGCGACACACAAAATGAGGTCTTCTCATTTAATAGTATAGATTATGAAAACCAAGGGATGATGCCTTATAGGAGTTATTGCCCTTAAATGATTATTTTTGGCTATTTTTCAAGTTTTTTACTATTTTCTTGGAAGACAATCACAGATAGGTATAAACTGTATAAACAGCAAAAAAGATCAGCAATACAAGATCATTGTCATTTTGCTTAGTTTCTTCTGTTACCTATTCTAACATCGGACTCAGACTTCTTTTAAACTGAGTTTTACTGTGCATATGGCTGCATATTTTGTTTATTCTACATTGGCTAGAGGTATAGGGGGGAGGTTGAGATCTCACAAAATATTGCAAATGACAAACACTGAAGACTCCTGACTTGGGACAGCACATAAAGAAAGTGACAGGGTAAAATTGTTTGTGGGTGTCCAAACCTTTCTTAACCTGGGACAGTGGTGTTACAGAACATTTTGAAAGGGCTTGGACACATAACAAAAAACAAAAAACACAAAGTACCAATCAAAGATTGCTCGCTATAACTGAAATCATGTTTAAAACCAATTTCTACTAATAAATTTTTGTTGTTACTAAGATATCAATCGGCACACATCCGGCCAGTTCAGTGTAAAGACATCATATAGAGTATTACCTTGTGCAATGCTAAAGTATAAGTATAGAGAGAATAAATATTTAATTGTGTTGTAATTTATTAAAAACAAAATCAATGATACATTACTTGCAACCCTAGGTGTTACTGTATTAGCTATCAGTCAGTAATCGTCAATCTGTCACTGATAAGTCTAACTCATGTCACCAATCCTTCAATCTTATTTTGATCTGTCTTTACGGATAGAAATCTATAGCATCACTGTTGACCTTTTGTAAATTACCGAATTATAGTCTCATTTCATTCTGACATTTAAAAGGCTGCCCAAAGAAGTTCTTCAGCCAAATGGCAAAACTATGTTTGTGAAATGCCTAAAATGCAAGAAATCCTCCAGAAACAAACCAAAGTATAAAAGAGAAATATAAAACAATAAAAATAATTGAGTAAGTCATAATCCACATTAATCTTACTAACACCAAGTTTCCAAAATAGTAGATAGCACACTGTCAATTCAAAATGAAGTACTAAACAATATCAATCTAGTGGAAGAAAACAAATTATGGCAAAGTGACTACGTAATTTGGCAGATATTTTTATATTATCAAGATTATCTATTTTGTTGGAAATTCTTTTTAAATTGATATTTGATTCAAAAAATGAACGACAAAACCATTGTTGCAAAGAAAGTCCTTAGCAACTGTGCTAGTTCTAAAGCTATATCCTGTGGAAGTTTGATTTTAAGTGGAAAAAATTTTAATTATTCGGTGGCGTTAACGTTATTGATGTCTACAGTAACGTGGCTACAACTTCTACGCTATAACGCTATGATACTGTACAGTGTTGTATCAAATTGTGAATGTGTATTACCTATTTTCCTAATTATTGAAAATGCTCAAGCGTAATCAATTGATAAGAAAATAAACTGACTAATTTTCAAAGTATATTTGCCTCCAAAAGAAAATGCAAATTGGCAAATAAATGTACTGCAAATAAAAGAAAGTTACTGTAGGCTTTAACTCCACCTTTTTATATGACCGCAAAAAAATTTTTGTGGTCGTATATTGGTATGACATTGGCGTCGGCGTCGTTGTCCGAAGACGCATTAGTTTTCGCACTCTAACTTTAGTTTAAGTGAATGGATCTCTATGAAATTTTACCATAAGGTTCAATACCACAAAAGGAAGGTGGGGATTGATTTTGGGGGTTATGGTACCAACATTTAAGGAATTAGGGGCCAAAAAGGGGCCAAAAATAAGCATTTTCTAGTTTCCAGACAATAACTGTGGAATGGTGTATGGATCTCTCTGAAATTATACTACAAGTTTCCATACCACCAAGGGATGGTTAGGATTTGCTTTGGGGGGTTATGGCTCAAACCGTTTAAGAATTAGGGGCAAAAAGGGGGAAAAACAAGGTTGTCCTGGTTAATGGACAAATACTTTAGTTCAAAACATAATTTAAAGCAGTGTAAGGGAGATAAATCAAATACATCATTGAAATTATCTCCCTTACACTGCTTTTAAATTATGTATAAAGTAATGGTTAATGAACAATTAAGATAATTTAAAACAGTGTAAGGGAGGTAATCCAAATACAACGTTTTGGTTACTTCCCTTACACTGCTTTTAAATTATGTTTAAAGAAATGCATATTTATAAAGGAAGACCAGTAAAAATATCTGCAAATGTTGCATCTTTTTTTTTTAACAACAAAATCCATATGAAAGATTTGACACTATATTTTAAATTCTATTATAAAATAGATTAAGTTAGCACTATGGTAAATTAAAATGGGTAATTATGGTTGCAAACTCCATTGGAAATTTGAATTGAGATTATGACCATATCTTGAGGGAAAGAATTTTTTGGGGGAAAAAGGGGGGGGGGGTTAAAGAAATTGTGGGGGTCAAGTTTTTCTCATTTCAGATTTCAGAAATTAAAAAGAATTATTCTTCAAATATTATTTTTTTTTCAAATTTCAAATATTGAAAAATTTCAAGAAGTAATCTTTAATTGGACAGTATTGGGCATTAGATTTGTAAAATCTTTGACCACATTTATTTATTTGTTATGCCGAATCTAACCTTGTATTTAGATTTTTAAGTTTTCAAATTGGTCTACATTAAGGTCCAAAGGGTCCAAAATTAAACTTTGTTTGATTTTAACAAAAATTGAATATATGGGGTTCTTTGATATGCTGAATCTAAACATGTATTTAGATTTTTGATTTTTGGCCCAGTTTTCAAGTTGGTCCAAATTGGGGTCCAAAATTAAACTTTGTTTGATTTCAACAAAAATTGAATATATGGGGTTCTTTGATATGCTGAATCTAACCATGTATTTAGATTTTTTATTTGTGGACCCCGCTATCAAATTGGTTCATATTGAGGTCAAAAGGGTCCAAAATTAAACTTTGTTTGATTTCAACAAAAATTGAATATATGGGGTTCTTTGATATGCTGAATCTAACCATATATTTAGATTTTTGATTTTTGGGCCCCGTTATCAACTTTGTCCACATTGAGGTCAAAAGGGTCCAAAATTAAACTTAGTTTGATTTTAACAAAAATTGAATTCTTGGGGTACTTTGATATGCTGAATCTAAACATGTGTTTAGATTTTTGATAATGGGCCCAGTTTTCAAGTTGGTCCAAGTTTGGGTCCAAAATTAAACTTTGTTTGATTTCAACAAAAATTGAATATATGGGGTTCTTTGATATGCTGAATCTAATCATGTATTTAGATTTTAGATTTTTGGTCCAGTTTTCAAGTTGGTCCAAATTGGGGTCCAAAATTAAACTTTGTTTGATTTCAACAAAAATTGAATATATGGGGTTCTTTGATATGCTGAATCTTACCATGTATTTAGATTTTTTATTTGTGGGCCCGCTATCAAATTGGTTCATATTGAGGTCAAAAGGGTCCAAATTTAAACTTTGTTTGATTTCATCAAAAATTGAATTCTTGGGGTTCTTTGATATGCCAAATCTAACCGTGTTTTTAGATTTTGAATTTTGGGTCCCATTTTTAAATTGGTCTACATTAAGGTCCAAAGGGTCCAAAATTAAACTTAGTTTGATTTTAACAAAAATTGAATTCTTGGGGTACTTTGATATGCTGAATCTAAACATGTGTTTAGATTTTTGATTATGTGCCCAGTTTTCAAGTTTGTCCAAGTTGGGGTCCAAAATTAAACATTGTTTGATTTCAAAAAAAATTGAATATATGGGGTTCTTTGATATGCTGAATCTAATCATATATTTAGATTTTTGATTTTTGGGCCCCGTTATCAACTTTGTCCACATTGAGGTCAAAAGGGTCCAAAATTAAACTTAGTTTGATTTTAACAAAAATTGAATTCTTGGGGTACTTTGATATGCTGAATCTAAACATGTGTTTAGATTTTTGATAATGGGCCCAGTTTTCAAGTTGGTCCAAGTTTGGGTCCAAAATTAAACTTTGTTTGATTTCAACAAAAATTGAATATATGGGGTTCTTTGATATGCTGAATCTAATCATGTATTTAGATTTTAGATTTTTGGTCCAGTTTTCAAGTTGGTCCAAATTGGGGTCCAAAATTAAACTTTGTTTGATTTCAACAAAAATTGAATATATGGGGTTCTTTGATATGCTGAATCTTACCATGTATTTAGATTTTTTATTTGTGGGCCCGCTATCAAATTGGTTCATATTGAGGTCAAAAGGGTCCAAATTTAAACTTTGTTTGATTTCATCAAAAATTGAATTCTTGGGGTTCTTTGATATGCCAAATCTAACCGTGTTTTTAGATTTTGAATTTTGGGTCCCATTTTTAAATTGGTCTACATTAAGGTCCAAAGGGTCCAAAATTAAACTTAGTTTGATTTTAACAAAAATTGAATTCTTGGGGTACTTTGATATGCTGAATCTAAACATGTGTTTAGATTTTTGATTATGTGCCCAGTTTTCAAGTTTGTCCAAGTTGGGGTCCAAAATTAAACATTGTTTGATTTCAAAAAAAATTGAATATATGGGGTTCTTTGATATGCTGAATCTAACCATGTATTTTGATTTTGGACATTGGACCATAATAGGTAAATTAAAAAAATTGAAGTTCTTAGACCACATTCCTTCTGTGTCAGAAACCTATGCTGTGTCAAATATTTAATCACAATCCAAATTCAGAGCTGTATCAAGCTTGAATGTTGTGTCCATACTTGCCCCAACTGTTCAGGGTTCGACCTCTGCAGTGGTATCAAGCTGCGCCCAGCGAAGCATTTTATTCTAAATTAGACCGGTTTTGGCACCTTTTTAGCTCACCTGGCCGGGGACATTTTGAACTTCTTCTAGAGAACCACTGAATGGAATGAAACCAAACATGGCATGAATGTTCCTTATGAGGTGCTGACCAAGTGTTGTTACTTTGTAGCAAATCCATCAACCAAGATGGCTGCCGACGGGGAACTTAGTTTAACAAAGGATCCTATGGGAAATATATACAAATGTCTTCTTCTAGAAAACCGCTAAATGGATTGAAACCAAACATGGTATGAATGTTTCTTTTGAGGTGCTGACCAAGTTTTGTTACTTTGTAGCTGATTTGTCATCCAAGATGGCTGCCAGCAGGGGGAGTAAGTTTAACATAGGACCCTATATATATGGGAAAAACATACAAATGTTTTCTTCTAGAGAACCACTGAATAGAATGAAACCAAACATGGTATAAATGTTCCTAATGAGGTGCTGACCAAGTGTTGTTTCTTTGTAGCCGAACCATCATCCAAGATGGCCGCCAGCAGGGGACTTAGTTTAACATAAGACCCAAGGGAAATGCATACAAATGTACTTCTAGAGGAACACTGAATGGAATGAAACCAAACATGGCATAAATGTTCCCTTATGAGGTGCTGATGAAGACCTTAATACATGTATCTTTATGTGCCGGTTAACACAGCATTGACAGAATGATTCTATACATATTTAATTAATCGGTTATAATATTTGGATCGAGTATACACGTCTTTTTCAATCTTATTTCTGCATGTTTGTGTTTAAAAAGGTAAACTGAATTTTCTGCATCTTTTCATGACCATTTCTGGTGCTTTTCGAGGTATTGCTCACAATATAGTCTACATCTAAACCCATTTTATTTGTCTGGTTCACATACATGCATGTGACACAACTCTGCAATTTCATTTTACAAAATTTCCTGTCTCCATCGCTTTCCCTTTTCTTTAACTACACAACAAAGCATGATATAATGTTTGCTGGCTAAATGGAGATTCCATAACAAAGGAAAATATTTCATGTACCATAATTTGTTAAATATTCACATGCACGGCTTCCAAAAAAAATCTGCATCTGCATAATATATTGAGAAATTTTTAATGGCTGTATTAAAGAAGCACCTGCATATAAATTTTAACAAAATAGAACAGATTGGAGTTTTTGGTAAAACTTCTTGTAGCACATATTTTATGCATATTCAAGATGAAAACATACAACTAATATGATACTTTAACAGGATCATTCCCAGTGTTATGCCATAGCATTGTGTATATTAATTGTAATGCTATAGCATTGTGTATAGTGTAATGCTATAGCATTATGTATAGTGTAATGCTATAGCATTGTGTATAGTGTAATGATGTAGCATTGTGTATAGTGTAATGCTATAAATGTACTGGTGTTATGTTATAAGAATGTACCAAGGGCAATGTTATGAGAATGTATCCAGTATGATGCTAAAAACTTGTACCTAGTGTAATTTTATAAGAATGTACCTGTTCATAATGTAATGCTGGACGAGTCTACCTAGTGCCATATGAATTGTGCCTGTATAAAATGCAAATGATTTTTTTTTTGTCCACCGCATAACGCGTTGCAGGGGACATGGAAATACCGGGCGTCTGTCCGGTCTTGTTAGCGCTCTCACAGGTACAATTCTTGCCAGATTTTAATAAAACTTATACTAAAGGTTAATATCAGCAATATCTCGGACAAGTTTCATAATGGTGGCCGATTGACTTTTTTTAAAAGAGTTATGCCCCTTGAAATTATAAAATTTATGGAAAATGGTCTCGTTAGCGCTCTCACAGGTAAAATTCTTGCCAGATTTCTATAAAACTTATACTATAGGTTAATATCAGCAATATCTTGGACAAATTCTATAATGGTGGACGATCGCCTTTTTTAAAGAGTTATGCCCCTTGAAAATGCTCCACGAGGTGCAGCTTGATACCACCGCAGAAGTCGAACTATGAACAGTTAGGGCAAGTATGGACACTACAATCAAGCTTGATAAAGCTCTGAATTTAGATTGTGATTAAATTTTTGACACATCATAGGTTTCTTACACAGAATAAATGTAGTCAAAGAATTGAAAAATTTGAAATTGGACTTTTACCTATTTTGGTCCACTATCTAAATTCTAAATACCTGGTTAGATTCAGCCTATCATGGAGGTCAAAGAATTTAAATTTAATTTTGGACCCTTTGGACCCTTTGGACCGCAATGTGGACCAATTTGATAACAGGGTCCTGAAAATCTAAAATCTAAATACAAGGTTAGATTCAGCATATCAAAGAACCCTTATATTCAATTTTTGGACACTGATTTGGATAGATTCAGCACATCAAAAAAGTACACCAAGAATTTAATCAATTTATTTATTAATGGACAATATGAGCTAAGTTTTTAAAGGTGTTTGCTTCACCCATAAAATATATAGCATTCTGAAATGTAATTTATACAGAATAACAAACAAACCTATGACAAAGTTCTTCAAAAAATTTACAATTTACAGTCCTACATTTATCCCCAAGGAATCACATTAAATTGATGATGGATTAAAATCAGCTTATCAGCCAGACCACTAAAGCAAACACAAAATCTTCAAATAAATTTGTCACTCCAATTATAAGTGTGTTATTTGATGAATACCACATGTTTTGTTTTCTTGATAATAAATGGTAATTGCTGCATGAATGAATCAATAGTAAATACACAACACTTATCCATATTCATAAATGGCTCCAAACAATGTAAAAAATACCTGACTACAGCTTTTGTCATAGATGGAGATTTCACTTTATGAAAAGCTAAGAAATAAAGTAGAAAAGTAATTATTTTCATGCTTATTAATTGTATTCTTTTACAAACGGGTTGTTTATATAACACTGAAATCTTTATCATGCAATTTAGAATCTGGATGTAGTGATTCAAATAGGGTGGGAGTTGGTGGTTCCTAATTAAGTCAAGACAAAATAAGATAGGTATTTGCTGCTTCTAGATTGCTAAGCACAAAGCATTAACGAGTAACTGCAAAGACTGGTCAGCTCAGAATTAGAATGTTGTTTCTAATATGACTAAATAATAAGATAACAATTAAAATTGTCCTGAAATATTAAAAAGGGGGGTGTTTGTGTGTGGAGGGGGAGGGGATTCTGCTAGAGCCTTGTAGGAATGTTATAAAGGAATAAATTGTGAATCCTGATATTTATGGATTTTTTAATCATTTGTAAAATTTAAATGAACATTTTATTTTTTTTTTGTTCTCTAGTTTAGTAACTTGAATTGTGTGATACATGCAAGTGCAAAATAACTGAAAAGATGAACTTTGAAAATGCCAATTGTTATACAGATGTGAAACATATATATGTTCAATTGTATAATTCTATCTTACTTTTAAAATACTCTTATTTGTTAAAACTGGTTGAAATGTATACTAAACAGTTACTTTCTGTTGATTTTTTTTTTCATCCCTATCAAAAAGTAACGCAATTTTTTGATGTATTTTATGTGTATTATATATACACCTTGGTAGGGTTGTTGTCTCTTTGACACATTCCCTGTTTTCCATTCTCAATTTTACATAAAATTTTATTTCATCATTTGCACAAAAACAATGCCATCTACGACCAGTTTTATCACAAAGGATGCAGAAATTATCACTGTAGGTAGTAAGATATCTGAACCAACCTGTGTAATATCAATTTTACTGATAAAATTACAAATTTCATTAAATGAATGTTGACAGTCACTGTAGTTGTCTAAAACTTTTCAATTTGAGGGCTGTGTGTAGGTCTGAATATTTAGTTAATTACAAATGTAAATATGTAATACAAATTGTGTGTAGTTTTTATAGGGAGAAAAATAAAAATTTATCTTTTTTTTAAATAATAATAATAATAATAATACATGTAATAATAATTCTTTATCTAAATAGGGTTACACAGTTATCTGTGAAACTAATCTGAGGCCCTTATAATTAATATTTCCAAGGGGCATAACACGTTAAAAATATTTGATCAGCACTTATTTTTGAAAGTGTCAAAGACATTGCTGATATAAACCTATGATATAAGTTTCATTTATACAAACTTGTCTTTGTAGTTGTGTATGGTGTAAATTTTGTGCTGTGTTAATTGTTGTCCCATAATGTAAACATACTTTTGAAATTTTTATTGGTGGTCTTATTATCTGTAATTGTCTATTGGTATGTAAATATGCCTATAATTTTATTGTGTCTGTGAACAAAACAATTCAGAGAGGAAGAAACTGCCTGTACGACAAAATGCCTGTTAGGGAAAGTGGAGCAAGGGTTCTCCACGAGGGGATGAGACTTGGCGTCTCATCTGTAGCTGTTAGTGTGCTAGGTCTGCATGGGGTATAGCCCATGTGCTAGTAGATCAGCCAGGGTCTATCAAAACTGGCACTTGAATACAGGCATGTTAATGCTATAAAACTATATTCAGTATTCAAACATGATAAATTTTCCTAAAAAGATTTTTGAAGAAATGCCACTATGTTCAGTTTATGCAGTTAATAAATAATTCTTAATTTTTAATGCTCGTAGCTCTCATCATTGAATACATGTTATATGCAGTTATATATTTAATAATTCTTTGGATGTGTTTGTCTAAAGTTCAAAGTTCACAGCTATAAAGTACTGTTAAATTCTTGGGTGGTAAAAAGGGGTAAAAAACACCTGTCTAAGACATAATACAATCTCTATGATATCTTTAAAGTAATAGGCAAACTGTATGGTTCCTTGGTAATAGGCAAACTGTATGGTTCCTTGGTAATAGGCAAACTGTATGGTTCCTTGGTTTTGACATATTTTAAATGCAAAGTAGTCTATTTATGTAAAAAGTGCATGTTGTCAGATTCTAAGGATTCAAGTATGCTTGAAATAGCAACGTCCCAAGTAGGTTTACAATTTGGTTTGGAATCAAATACTTCTGGACTCGTTGGGCACTGATGAGGCTGTAGTGCTGCCTTGTAGTCGATATTTTAAAATAGTATATCCTACATGATCTGTTTGAATGGTTGGAGAAATAATGTCCACACAGATAACAAATCTGAACATACTCTTGGGTCCATGTCGAAATGCGGAGGCTCTAGTATAAAAATATGGTACTGTTGAAGTATCTGTCATGTCTGTTGTAATCTTGTTTGAACATGGTAACATTCTGAACTTGATAAATGTGATACTAGTTGCTGATTGTGCTTTAAACCACAGATGAAAGATGAAATAGTGTTTAAGATTATCCAACTTTTGATACTATGATCAGAATAATGGCAATGTTCATGTTTATATGTAGGTATAACTGAGCTTCAGTTTAATAAATGTAAAGCCTGTTAAAACGTCTAAAACCGCTGCATTTTTATGCACCTGTCCTAAGTCAAGGGCCTGTTGTTCAGTGGTTGTCGTTTGTTGGTGTGGTTCATAAGTGTTTCTCGTTTCTCGTTTTTTATATAGATTAGACCGTTGATTTTTCTGTTTGAATTGTTTTACACTAGTCATTTTGGGGCCCTTTATAGCTTGCTGTTCGGTGTGAGCCAGGGCTCCGTGTTGAAGGCCGTACTTTGACCTATAATTGTTTACTTTTTACACATTGTGACTTGGATGGATAGTTGTCTCATTGGCACTCATACCACATCTTCTTATTTAAAGTTCAATAATAACAACTGGAAATTGTTCGTCCCATTGACATATCGGTATAAGTCCAGCTTTAGCCAAATCTTAGGTAAAATGTAGAACTTCATAGTGTCTTATGTGGTGCAATATGTCTCCATTTCCTCAGTGTTAGATATGCAAATAAAAGAAACGAAGAAAGGTGTCAATAATTATAGACAATATCAAATGCTGTACTTAAGTTAATTCTATCAATATATATGTATAACAAGCTAATTCTATCAATATATATGTATAACAAGCTAATTCTATCAATATATATGTATAACAAGCAAAGTTAATTCTATAAATGTATATGTATAACAAGTAAAGTAACTGTTTATCCATTTAGAATCATTTGAAATCTGAATTAAGGATGTAGTCAGATGAAATTAAAAAGATCTGGAATTTAAAATTGATACTATAAGCCAGAAGAGCATTAGTTAAGGTGGGAAAAATAAGCTAGAAATATTGATAGGTAATGGAACTCCTTTTCAAGATATTTAATTTTTAAAAAATGGTGGGAAAAGGCCGGGTTAGACTTTTACCTTATATTATGCATTGCATTATTTGGGTCTCAAATCGTAAGAAAAGACATGTAAGATCTGTTTAAATTTGGTAAATAACCTTTTATGAGCTATTGAAGTCTTATATACTAAGAAAAGTGGGTGATATGGCCTTGCAAAATATTTTACCCTGTATCGCAGGAAAACCCCAAGGAGTCTGAACATCTGACAAAAATTGCTAAACCTGACATGACTACAACCTTAGATTACACTAAAGTCAACAAGTGTCATTTCTCAACTTTCTAAATCAGTAATGTATATTGAGATGCAAAACATCTGTAAAATCTATTTAAAATCTCCATATTATGCACATGATGCAAGGTGTACTGAGCCTGACTCAGCTAGTTTAACCAAGGGCTAATCGCAATCTCAGCAAATTATAAAAATAACAACTTGTGTTTGAAGATTGTAGATTATGATTCCACCAGAAGGGATTAGGCAGTTATTACAGAGTGTGTATTGTTTGGTAAACTGAAAGAAATAAAAATACAATATTTTACAATATGTTTGAATGTAATATATGAACGTTAAATGCAAATATTAAAATCGAGTTAAAAACGAAAGTAGAATTTGCAGTTCAAACAATTACAATTCGTATTTGTTGAATAAACGTGTAATTCGTGTTAACAGAATTAAAAGAATATATATTTAACAGTTTATAATCGATTTGGAACTTACTTGACGGTGATTTGTCACAATATCCTCAGAATCAAATTTGTCGTGTCATCCATTTGCAATTGAAAGGTAAGGAAAAGAAAGTAAACGGCAGTTCACACGGTTAAGTCCAGATTTAATTCCGGAATATATGAATGTCTGAAACTACAATCCAATAAACATTTTAATTAATATAATTGCAAACGTGATCCAGAATAATACAAGGAGTATTCAGCATAATATTATAAAATATAAAATTTTATGTGATTGTCAGAATTCTAAATCGAAAAGAATATTTAAAAAAAAATAATAAAATTACTTTGCTCATTATGGCTGGGCCCTTAAATTTCTTTATCTTATCTATCTTTAGATCATGAAACTACTTTAATAATTATTCTGCAATACGTGGGCATGTAAGTATGAGGACAACAAACAAAAATCTTATATTAAAGAGAGTGACAAATAAAAAATAAATAAAAATAAAACACATCTATTCCAATAAAGATGATGAAATGAATCTATACTTAATATTTCATGAGGCTGTTTTCTGAATACGCATGTTAAGATATATAAAAGAAAGTGAAAATTTGATTATTTTTTATATATAAACCAGTTAAATCTAGTCTCTAGTTTGCCTGAAGTTTATAATTTTCAAAGAAATTTCCCAGCACAATACATCTGTATATAAGAAATAAAAGTTCAATACAAATATACTTACCTAGAACAGTTGTATAGAAGGTAAGGCCATGCAGTTCATAAACACTCGATGGAAATCTCTGTATGGTCACTGTGAAATACATATGGATCTGATGTTGGATTCTGTTCTATCACATAATACTCTCTAACACAGTTATCAATGTTATAAACTCCACAAGTATTGACAATGTACTGCTTTATATAAGTCATTCAAATTCAGATATATCCAAATATAAAAATGTGTACATGAACTACACAAGTTTTCAAACATTGAAAACTCAGCTGTGCATGTATAGGTTAATAAGATCTGAAGGTGGAAACAAAACAAAGTTCATGTACAAAGTAAATATTTAAAATCAGTATGATAGTGGTTCAGTAATGCAGCCACATTGTGACAATGTTCAAGTTAAAAAAAAATGATTAAGTCCAGTTGTTAAAGTTGAAATAATAATAAATTGAATTCTAGCACCGTTTAACTGTCAACTTCAACTTAGTTTGACTGCTTTGAACTGATTACAGTGTAACTTCAAAGTGTCAAAAGCCAGAGAAATTAATCTCAAGATGTAGCAAGTGGTCTGTGAATGTTAATTAAATGTATCCAAGATGTTAGCATGTTTACTGGAAAGATTAATTATCAATGTTGGCTGGAAATATTGTTTGTACATGTATAAACAATACGTAAATTTCATATAAGTAACCTATAAAATTCTGGCAGTAATGGTACACATGAGAACGCTGACAATGCAATTTTCCATTTAATAAAATTGAGAATGGAAATGAGGAATGTGTCAAAGAGACAACAACTGGACCAAAGAGCCACCAATGGGTCATCAACACGGCCAGAAAATCCCGCGCCCAGAGGAGGGCTTCAGCTGGCCCCTAAACAAAAATGTGTACTAGTTCAGCAAAAATGGACAACACACTAAACTCCGAAACATATAAATGAACCAAAATTTCAAAAAAACATACAAGACTAAAAAAATAAAGGCCAGAGGTTCCTGAATTGGGACAGGCGCAAAAATGCGTCGGAATTAAACATGTATTGTGAGATCTCAACCTCCCCCCTATACCTCTAGCCAATGTAGAATAAACAAACACGCAGCAATATGCACAGTAAAACTCAGTTTAAAAGAAGTCCGAGTCCGATGTTAGAATAGGTAACAGAAGAAACTAAGCAAAATGACAATGATACATATTAGTTAACAAAGGACTACTAGCAGTTACTGATATGCCAGCTCCAAACCTCAATTAAACTGATTGAAAGATTATGTCTTCATCATATGAAAATTAGCACAATCCCTCCCGTTAGGGGTTTAGTATCATACCATCATAAAATATATGAGAAGAACATAACCCGTATCATGCCAGCAACTGGTTTTAGAATAAATGTGTTTAATTCCGATGCAAAGACCCTAGGAGTGAATCAATATTACTTCCAAAAAATGCCATCTTTAATGACCTGACAAAAGTATCGTAACTATATCCCTTCTGAATAAGTCTGTTTAAAGGTTTGGTTAGCTTTTGAGGTGAGTGACGACATTTTGGTGCTTTGTATAGAATATTACCGTAAAAGATTGGATGTGAAATACCTGAACGTATAAGATGTCTGCATGTTGATTTATATTTATGAATGATGTCCTTGTACCGATGACAAAATTTAGTAAATGTTTTGACTAGTTTGTGATATTGAAAAACCCTGGTGTTATAATTTTTCAGTAATACAGATATTTCTTTCGTTAAAATCAAATACGTTGTTGCATACACGAGCAAATCAAACAAGTTGAGATATATAAACACCTTAAGATGGTGACAAGGGAACATCACCATCTAAAATGGATAATTTCCAAGGTGCCAAACACTTTTAAAAATAATTGATCGGCACTGATTTTTGAACTCGTCAAAGACATTGATGATATAAACCTATAATATAAATTTCATAAAAATCTGGCAAGAATTGTACACATTAGAGCGCTCATAAGGCAATTTTCCATACAATTTATATTTCCAAGGGGCATAACTCTTTCAAAAATAACTGATCAGCACTGATTTTCAAACTCATCCAAGACCTTGCTGATATAAACCTATGATATAAGTTTCATAAAATTCTGGCAAGAGTTGTACGCATGAGAGTGCTAACAATGCAATTTTATATAAATTGGATATGCGGGTGAACTCGACTCCAATCTTAATTGACTAGGATTGTCAGTTTTCCTTCTGAAGGTTGTGGTATTCAGCGGGCACTACAGCTTCCTCCACCAATAAAAACTGAGAGTCAGGAAATAGCACAATAGTGCTGAAAGTGGTGTTAAACACCAATCAATCAGTCTTTTATTTCAGTACTGTATGGAGTTTTAGTTTCAGTAATTGCTAAAAAGCCAGTCTTAATTTCAGACTGTTGCATTAATATCTGATAAAGTAATTAAACATTTATTAGAATTTCCAATAGCCAAAACTTGATAACAATACTATATTAAAATTTTAATGCTGACATATAATGATTTTTACTAATACAAGTGTACATTCTAGCTTACAATTATAGGATGGTAGAAGATATATTGAATACAAGAATTATGGTGAAGAAAGCCATGAAAGGTTGCAAAAATGACAAGGTATGCTTTTCAGTGATATTTATAAACTAAGATCAATGTCTCCTTCCATCTGTCTGTTTAAAACACATCAATACTGAGAGACCGTTTGACTTTAAACTTTCATACTTCGTAGAATTATTTGTGGTCATAATCTTTTGACCATGCAATATTGTCACTGATTTGACAGTTTTTATGAAAAGTATGGGACTTTGCTTATTTTTAGAGTTTTTTAACAATAACACCTTGTGAACGCACTTCATCTGTGAACATTTTACAGAAAGCTCTCATACTTAGAGAAAATTATGTTGTTTCCCATTATGTGTAGTCATATTATACTGACATTTTAATCTGACCATTGTCAGAGTTATACGACATTGACCATATTTTGTCTATTGTACCACAACAACACCTTGCACAAAATTTAATTCCTCATATATTCAGCGTGGGGGACATTTTGCTACAGCTTAACAATCATGTTTACCATAGTCTTTACTTGTGATTTTTTTACAGTACATGCATATAAAAATAAGGAGATGTGGTATGATTGCCAATGAGACAACTATCCACCAAAGATCAAATGAAATGGATGTAAGCAATTATAGGCAACTGTACGGCCTTCAACAATGAGAAAAACCAATACAGTATGGTCGGTTATAAAAGGCCCCAACATGAAAAATATGAAACAATTCAATTGAGAAAACTAACAGCCTAATTTATAACAAAACAGTTAACGAAAAAACAAATATGACAGACATGAACCAACAACAACCACTGTACTACAGGCTCCTGACTTGGGACAGGCACATGAAGAATGTGGCACGGTTAAACATGTTTGTGAGCGCTCAACCCTCCCCCTAACCTGGGACAGTGGTGTAACAGTACAACATAAGAACAAACTATAAAAATCAGTTGAAAAAGGCTTAACTCATCAGATGGATACAAATAGAAATACATCTAACAAAAATACAAAGTGGACGTAGACGGGTCCTTATATATCCCTAAAACAAAAAAGACACTAAGTACAGATCTGAGAGTACTACCAGTTACTGACAGCTAGTTCGAAGCCAATAACAATATGTTTTGGAGTTTAGTGTGACGTCCATTTTCACTGAACTAGTACACAATTTTATATAGGGGCCAGCTGAGGACCACGTCCGGGTGCGAGATTTTCTCGCTGTGTTGAAGACCCATTGGTGGCCTTCGGCTGTTGTCTGCTCTTTGGTTGGGTTGTTGTCTCTTTGACATATTCCCCATTTCCATTCTCAATTTTATCTAAGACTAAAATATCAATCAGTACACATCCAGCATCTAATGGATTTATCATTTAGTGTAAAGACGTCATTAACAGTCAGAGATAAACATGACCTTGTGCAATGCCAAACTATAAGTATCGACAGATTGTAGTGCAGTGAAAGTACATATGTGTAATATTAAGTATGGTTTTAATTTACTGATAACAAAATCAATATTTACACCAATAAAAACAATATTCAAAGATTTAATTACAGTGTTGAATAGGTAACCTTTTAGAATAAGTTCATTTAAAGGAATGATAAGTTTACAAATAGCTCCTTTTTATACGACCGCAAACAAATTTTTGTGGTCGTATATTGGTATGACGTTGGCGTCGTCGTCGTCGTTGTCTGGCGTCGTCCGAAGACACATTGGTTTTCGCACTCTAACTTTAGTTTAAGTGAATGGATCTCTATGAAATTTTACCAAAAGGTTCAATACCACAAAAGGAAGGTTGGGATTGATTTTGGGGGTTATGGTACCAACAGTAAAGGAATTAGGGGCCAAAAATAAGCATTTTTGTAACTTCCAGACATAACTTGTGTGTTAGTGTATGGATCTCTCTGACATTGTACCACAAGGTTCCATATCACAAAAGGAATGCTGGGATTGATTTTGGGGGTAATTGCCTCAAAATATTAGGAATTAGGGGCCCAAAAAGGGGCAAAAAACAAGCATTTTTCTAGTTTCATGACAATAACTTGTGTGTAAGTGCATGGATCTTTCTGAAATTGTACTACAAGGTTCCATATCACAAAGGAAAAGCTGGAATTAAGTTTGGGGGTAATTGCTGAAACGTTTAGGAATTGGGGGCCAAAAAGGGACCAAAAATAAGCATTTTTCTAGTTTCCAGACAATAACTTGTGTTCAAGTGTATGGATCTCTCTGAAATTGTACTGCAAGGTACCATACCACAAAGGGAAGGCTGGGATTGATGATGGGGGTAATTGCCTCAATATTTTAGGAATTAGGGGCCAAAAAGGGGCAAAAAACAAACATTTTTCTAGTTTCAGGACAATAACTTGTGTGTAAGTGTATGGATCTTTCTGATATTGTACTACAAGGTTCCATATCACAAAGGGAAAGCTGGGTTTGAGTTTGGGGGTAATTGCCCTAAATGTTTAGGAATTTGGGGCCAAAAAGGGGCCAAAAAACATATTTTTCTAGTTTCCAGACAATAACTTGTGTTCAAGTGTATGGATCTCTTTGAAATTGTACTGCAAGGTACCATACCACAAAGGGAAGGCTGGGATTGAGTTTGGGGGTGATGAATCATAAGGGGGTTCAAAAAATTTGGGGGGGGGGATTTTTTTTTTTTCCTTTTTTTTCTTTTTTTCCTTTTTTTTTTCTTTTAAAATTTTCCATTTTAAGTTGGTTATTTCTGATTTATATTTAAAAGCAAATAATAATGATATGGTAGGAGATACACACCAAACAGGATGTGTAAATTATTATATAATAAGTATTGTGCAATAGCAAGAAATTTTCAATTGCACAGTATTGCACAATAGCAAGAAATCTTCAATTGCACAGTATTGCGCAATAGCAAGAAATCTTCAATTGCACAGTATTGCGCAATAGCAAGAAATATCCAATAGCACAATATTGCGCAATAGCAAGAAATTGTCAATTGTACAGTATTGCGCAATAGCAAGAAATATTTAATTGCACAGTATTGTGCAAAAGAAGATACTTCGTATAAAATGCTTATTTCTTGACCAATTTCAATGGGGTTTTATTCTTGAATTGTTGGGGTTCTTTAATATGCTGAATCTAACCGTGTATTTAGTTTTTGGATTTTGGGCCCTGTTTTTAAATTGGTCCACATTGAGGTCCAAAGGGTCCAAAATTAAACTTTGTTTGATTTCATCAAAAATTGAATTATTGGGGTTCTTTGATATGCCGAATCTAACCGTGTATTTAGATTCTTAATTTTTGGTTCCGTTTTCAAATTGGTCTACATTAAGGTCCAAAGGGTCCAAAATTAAACTTAGTTTGATTTTAACAGAAATTGAGTTCTTAGGGTTCTTTGATATGCTGAATCTAAACATGTATTTAGATTTTTGATTATGGGCCCAGTTTTCAAGTTGGTCCAAATCGGGGTCCAAAATTAAACTTTGTTTGATTTCAACAAAAATTGAATATATGGGGTTCTTTGATATGCTGAATCTAACCATGTATTTAGATTTTTGATTTTTGGGCCCCGTTATCAACTTTGTCCACATTGAGGTCAAAAGGGTCCAAAATTAAACTTTGTTTGATTTCATCAAAAATTAAATTCTTGGGGTTCTTTGATATGCTGAATCTAACCATGTATTTAGATTTTGGATATTGGACCATAATAGGTGAATGTCCAATTTAAAATTTTTAAGTTCTTAGAGCACATTCATTCTGTGTCAGAAACCTATGCTGTGTCAAATATTTAATCACAATCCAAATACAAAGCTGTATCAAGCTTGAATGTTGTGTCCATACTTGCTCCAACTGTTCAGGGTTCGACCTCTGTGGTCGTATCAAGCTGCGCCCTGCGGAGCATTTTATTGGCATATCATATTATAAATTACAAAGTTATGGCTTCTTTATTAAGCATTATTAATGTGTTTGGTAAAAATTTTCAGGATTTGTAAAAAAATTTTGCACACATAACTTTGCCAGCAACCCCTAGTGTAGAAAACTTTCTTGTATAGTCAAGAATCCGGAATTTTTTTCACACAATTTTGGTCATTTTGAGATGACTTAAAAGTTGGGGCCCTTTTTTAAACTGTCGAAACTTTTCACAAAAGATTCTTAGCATCAACGAACTTGTATTGACTGTTTCATCGCACACAAATGGAAGGTTGGAATTGATCTTGAGGGTTATTGTCTTACCTGTTTAGGAATAGGGGCTATAAAGGGGCTAAAAACAAGTATTTTTCTTGTTTCAGGACAATAACTTGTGTATAAGTGTATGGATCGCTATGAAATTTTTCCACGAGTTTCCATACCACAATAGGAAGGTTGAGAATGATTTTGGGGGGTCATGGCCAAAACCGTTTAGGAATTAGGGGCAGAAAAGGGGCAAAAAAACAAGGATTTTCTGGATTCTGGATATATAACTTGAGTATAAGTGTATGGATTGCTATTCAGTTGTGCCACAAGGTTTTACACCATAAAAGGAAGATTGGGATTGATTTTGGGGGCTATGACCCTAAGGGTTTAGGAAAAAGGGGCCAAAAACAATTCTTTTCTAATACTTTGTATAAATTGCTTATTTCTTGACAAATTTCAATGGGGTCTAATGCAAATTCTTGTTTTCTTGGGGTTCTTTTTTTTTGTTTGATTTTGGCAAAAATTGAATTCAATGGGTTCTTTGATATGCTGAATCTAAGCTTGTATTTATATTTTTGATTTTGGGCACAGTATTCAAGTTGGTCCAAATTGGGAATTGGGGTTCAAAATTAAACTTTGTTTGATTTCATCAAAAATTGAATATATGGTGTTCTTTGATATGCCCAATCTAACAGTGTTGTAGATTTTTGATTTTTGGGCCTGTTTTTCAAATTGGTTCACATTAAGGTCCAATGGGTCATAAATGATTAAATTTTGTTTGATTTAAAAAAAAATTGAATTATTGGTGTTCTTTGATACGCCCAATCTAACAGTGTATTAAGATTTTTGGTGTCCGGCTCAGTTTTCAAGTATGTTCAAATTGGGATCCAAAATGAAACTTTGTTTGATTTCAACAAAAAATGAATACATAGGGAATTTTGAATGCTGAATCTAACCGTGTATTTATAATTTTAATTTTGGGTCCCGTTATCAATATGGTCTACACTGAGGTCCAAAGGGTCCAAAATGAAACTTTGATTCATTTCAACAAAAATTGAATTCTTGGGGTTCTTTGATATGCTAATTCCAACTATGTATTTAGATTTTGGATATTGGACCATAATTGGTAAATATCCAATTTCAAATAATTTAAGTACTTAAACCACATTCATTATATGTCAGAAACTATGCTCTATCAAATATTTAATCAGAGCTGTATTGCACAATTAATAGAAATTATAAGTAGAGTCATTTTTGCCTCTCTTCTCACATATATATTCAACAGAATGATAGATACTGGTATATATCCTTCATTACTGAAAAATGCTAAGGTAACACTCAGTTTACAAAGATGGTAACAAGGTTTTACCAACAAATTACAGACCCATATCTGTTCTTCCATCTCTTATCAAAAGTATTAGAAAGGCATGTCTCAAATAACATGTACAAGTAATTGTCTAAATTTAAACTTTTACATCCTACACAATCAGGTTTCAGGACACATCATTCTTGACAAACTGCACTTATTGATATCATTGACAAATGGCTGCAAGAAATGAATGATGGTAATTTAAACCTAGCAATACTGTTGGACTTTAAAAAAGCATTTGATCTTGTAGATCATGACATTCTTTGCTTAAAGCTTGCTATTTATGGATTCAGTAAGTCTGCAGTAGGTTTTTTTCAGGTCATACCTAAGTAATAGAACACAGCAAGTAAACATTTGCAATGTTAATTCTGATAAAAAAATATGTGAAATTTGGTGTCCCCCAAGGATCTATACTAAGTCCTCTATTATTTGTCTTATTTATAAATGACCTTCCCCTTTGCATTAAAAATTGTAAAACAGACTTGTGTGCTGATGATTATGATACTACTTTTCATAAATCTGGGAAAAACATAGAAAATTTACATGGTGATTTATGCAGAGTTGAAGAATGGTGCAAAATGAATAATATGTTCATCAATACTAAAAAAACAAAAAATGTTTGGTTACTGGAACAAGTCAGAAGTTATATATCAACTCAATCTTTTCAACCAAATTTACAAATAAATTCAGAAACACTACAAAATTCATCATGTGAAAAATTATTAGGTGTTAAAATTGACAGCACACTTAGCTGGACAAATCAAATTGATCAAATTTGTGCTAGCATTTCATCAAGAATATACCCTCTTTTTAGATTAAAGAAATTTTTAGATATTAATGCCAGGAAAGCATATTATAATGGGTAAATTCTGCTGCTCATCGATTACTGCTGTATTGTTTGGAGAGAATGTAAAAATGAAGGGATAATAAGAATATTAAAACTTCAAAAAAGAGCAGCAAGATTAATTCTTGATGCAGACCCTTTATCCCCATCAGCCCCCTTATTTAAAGAACTTGGATGGATGACAGTAGAAAACAGAATCAAATACCACAAATATTTACTGCTATATAAATGTATGCGGATAGAAGCACCAGAGTACCTACTTCAAAAGTTTCAACTTATATCTGTTAATAATCCTTATGCTTTAAGGGGTGTTACTCAAGGTAATTTGATAATTCCTAAGCCAAAAACTGAACTGTTTAAAAAATCTTTTGCTTATTCTGGATCAGTTTTATTGAACGGACTACCATATGAAATGCATAAAGTGCAAAACACTTTTTCTTTAAAACAAATTATAAAACAATACTTGAGGCAGTCCCAATATTCAGTCTTGAAATGATTGCAACTATTACTTTTTTAGAATGTATGATTTTGATTTGTATATAATATCTATTTACTACATGCAATCTGTAACTGTTTTATATGTTCTAATGGTATATGTACATTGAACTATCATGACTATACGATTGTGTTAATATGTTGTATGTTTGCTTTTTTTTTTTTTTTTTTTTTTTTTTTTTTTCTCTTTTTATTATTTTTTTACTTGTATTGTATATGAGGGCCTCAGGGAAGATTAGTAATTGTAACTAACTGTGTTTACCCTCTTTAAATAAAGAATAATTTATTATTATTATTAGGTCTTTCCACTTTTCTGTGGAAAGACCTATTGATTTTCTTCTGATTATTAGGTCTTTCCACTTTTCTGTGGAAAGACCTATTGCATTTGTTCTGATTATTATTTTTTTTTTCTTCTGCGTAAAATTTTTGTTTTGCAATATGTCGCTAAGATATTTCTTATATAGTATCATACAGTTTATGCGCTTTTTATTTTCACCCATTCTAAGCCGAACAATTTTCTTTGTAAGAGTTATCTCCCTATTTGCTGTTTATCAAGTGTGTGCATCTCCTTCATAACAAAAAAAGATATGGACAAAACTCTTTTTCTAAATTGTTCGTTACATCCTCAGGAATTTTTGGCTAATTTGGATCGAAGCGATTCGATGAAATTTTATAGGAGTTATCTACCTTTACCAAATAAATTTGTCGGTATGTTTCTTTTACTCATAAACCGTTAACCGTATAACCCTGGAATCTTTTTATTTGAGGTCCCTAGGTCCTAACTTAGAAAATGAGGTCAAGGTCAAAGGTCAAGGTCAAGTTTTCAATTTTGACTTTTCCTTGTTTTTGCATTTCTCAAACACTTTTAAAGATATATATGAAACAACAAGTGCAAAATGTTTGCTTTATTGTAATGAAGATATGTTACATATGGTCTGAATTAATCAAATGGCATCTTATAGGAGTAAGTGCCCCTGAAATGTCCAATTATAAGGTTAATTGATTATTACTTCAACTTGGTTCATTATAAAGCCATATGACCTTTTACAAAAGGTTTGATGACATTTGACCTTGAAAAATGACAACCGGAAGTGACCTTGAGAAAACTGGAAGTAGCAATTTTTGCACTTTCTTCATTGAAAAGTACTCAGAATCCATATATTTAATTTGTAATTTTAATACATTAACTTATCACTGAAGACTAGAAATGACTTTCGATAAACCGGAAGTGGCCAATTATCTCCTGGTTTACAAGCAAAAGTATATAGAAACTGTATATTTTTGGAATCAGTGTGAAAGAAACTGATGATAAGATGCCAATTTTAACTTTGAGTAAACACGAACTAGCTTCTTTTCAATAAATTTAAAAATTGCTGTGGAAAGACCTTCAATTGTTCTCTGAACAATTGGTTTTTATTTTTTTTAATTTTTTTTTTCTTCTTTATCCGCCACTTTTATTTCTTGCGTATAAATTTTGTTTTGCAAGATGTCGCTTAGATGTTTGGTATATGATATCGCATTGTTTATATGCGCCTTTGAAATTGACCCTGCTTAACCGAATACTAATCATTGTAGGAGTTATCTCCCCAAACACTGTTTTCCTTGTGAGTGCATCTCCTCCAAAAAAAATAAAATAGGTCAAGGTCATATTCTAAATTTTGAATTTGGATTATTCTCACTTCTTTTTATAAGCTGTACAAGATACCTACAACATGTTATTATTAAATTGTGATTTGCAACATGTCGCAGGGCTCACACTAGCAGGCGACAGGGGTGACAAAGTCGCTTTCCCGTCTGCACTTCGCTTTGCCGGACCGTCAAAAGCGAAATCTAGTCCCCCTGTTGTTCACGATACTCGCTTTCAGTCACTTTCGTCATCAGCAATATTCAACATTTACCAAGTCGATGAAACAGCAATTTTTCATTTGGAAGTAAAGAAATTCAAAGACATAAACGATTTATTTTTCTTTAGAAAAGAAGTTAAAGCATTGATTTTAAAGTTGGTTGCATGTTTTTTTCATAAAGACAATTTTTTTATCACTTCTGTTACTCGGAGCGTACATCAAATCATTCTAACTATCGGCAAAATAAGCTTGTTATTTCATTAGAACGTAATGAAATTTGCCTGAAGTAAATTGGTTATCCTTATATTGCATTAAAAACGTCATATTCCCTTCCAAATAGCGTGGCAAACATCGTTTATTTTTGTAAATTTTTCTTCGCCCGCCATTCAAATGTTTGGGCATATTATTGTTCAACTATGGATTGGAGTTGGGATTTCATCGGAAACGGACAAGCTATGACCAAAATCCGGATTCTTGCGATAATGACTACGGACGTATGAATGGCACAGCTGACAGAAGTAAATTGATCCCAAAAAGAAAAAATACACATTCCAAAAGCATTAACATACTTTTGGTTAGATCTTCTTGATTAATGTATATATTTCCATGTATATGCATTGTTTCAATTTATAAATTAAAGTTGCTCAACTCTGGGACTATTACACTAATATAATTGTATTATGTCCAAACTAAACTGTGTTAAATAATACTGTTAAATTTAAATATCTTTTTAAATGAGAAATACTTAATTTCATAAACATGATAACAGAGTAGTTTTTAATTGAATTTAAATTGATATAACAACTTTCTTTTCCTTTTTGATATAAAAAAAAATCTTTTTTATTATTGCCAGGTATTTAATTGTTTTTTTCTGACAAGAGGACTAATATGATTGTGCAACTAGATATGATAAAATTAAACAACTTTGAATTTGAACTGTTACTTTAATTGTATACCCAGGTACAAATTGAACAATATAAAAAAATAAGATACATATGGCTCTTTGTATTATCATGATTATAGTAAAAACCAAACATTGTAGCGCCACGAGCAAACATCAGCACTTCTTTTTCAAATCTCACCTCTCAGTTTCAAAAAGAGAAGTCACTTCTCCCTATGATTCTGAATTAGTGTGAGCCCTGCATGTCGTAACTCGTAAATTTTGGTTGAAAGGGTGCGTAGACATTAAATGGGAATTTTTCACCCCTCTAAAATTAAGAATTGTGAAGTGATATAAATCATTAACCATGTATATAACAGACCTTGGGTCTTTTGATTTGAGGTCCTTGGTTTATGACCTTGAAATTGAGGTCAAGGTCATAGGTAAATTTGATGTTCTAGATTTTGACTTTTGCTTTAAATTCATATTTATACATTATAAAGCCATTGGAATTTCTGCATTAGGTTGAAAGTCATATGACTTTGAAAAATAGAACCGGAAGTGACCTTGTGTAAACCGGAAGTGGCTATTTTTGTACTTATTTCATGTAAAATTATATAGAACAATATATTTTTGAAAGCAGTGTCAAATTAACTATTAAATAATACAGGAAATCACATTTTTCAGACCGGAAGTAACAAATTACCTCCCTTATTTTGAACACTATTGTATAGAAACCATATATTTTTGGAATCAGCAAACAATGAGCTATCATTTGACACAGGAACTGACATTTTAAACCAAATTTTAATATTTTCATATTAAAATATATCGTAAGGGGTGGAAAAACCTTCGAACACTATTGTTCTTTGAACAATTGGTTTTTAATTATTATTATTATTATTATTATTATTGTTAAAAATAGATAAAGCATCAAATATTCACATTTATGAATATGGATAAGTGTTGTGTATTTACTATAGATTCATGCATGCAGCAATTACCACCTATTATCAAAAAAACAAAACATGTGGTATTCATCACCTAACACACTTATAATTGGAGTGACCAATTTATTTGAAAATTTTGTATTTTCTAAGTGTTGTGGCTGATAGTTGATTTTTAATCCTTCATTTTTGATGCGATTTCTTGGGGATAACTGTAGGACTGTACAAATCTGGAATGATATTTTGGAAACTTTTTTTTTTCTTTTTTTTTTGGTCAATTTTTTGAAGAACTTTGGACCTATACTAAGTCCTCTATTATTTGTCTTATTTATAAATGACCTTCCCCTTTGCATTAAAAATTGTAAAACAGACTTGTATGCTGATGATTATGATACTACTTTTCATAAATCTGGGAAAAACATAGAAAATTTACATGGTGATTTATGCAGAGTTGAAGAATGGTGCAAAATGAATAATATGTTCATCAATACTAAAAAAACAAAAAATGTTTGGTTACTGGAACAAGTCAGAAGTTATATATCAACTCAATCTTTTCAACCAAATTTACAAATAAATTCAGAAACACTACAAAATTCATCATGTGAAAAATTATTAGGTGTTAAAATTGACAGCACACTTAGCTGGACAAATCAAATTGATCAAATTTGTGCTAGCATTTCATCAAGAATATACCTTCTTTCTAGATTAAAGAAATTTTTAGATATTAATGCCAGGAAAGCATATTATAATGGGTAAATTCTGCTGCTCATCGATTACTGCTGTATTGTTTGGGGAGAATGTAAAAATGAAGGGATAATATGAATATTAAAACTTCAAAAAAGAGCAGCAAGATTAATTCTTGATGCAGACCCTTTATCCCCATCACCCCCCTTATTTAAAGAACTTGGATGGATGACAGTAGAAAACAGAATCAAATACCACAAATATTTACTGCTATATAAATGTATGCGGATAGAAGCACCAGAGTACCTACTTCAAAAGTTTCAACTTATATCTGTTAATAATCCTTATGCTTTAAGGGGTGTTACTCAAGGTAATTTGATAATTCCTAAGCCAAAAACTGAACTGTTTAAAAAATCTTTTGCTTATTCTGGATCAGTTTTATTGAACGGACTACCATATGAAATGCGTAAAGTGCAAAACACTTTTTCTTTAAAACAAATTATAAAACAATACTTGAGGCAGTCCCAATATTCAGTCTTGAAATGATTGCAACTATTACTTTTTTAGAATGTATGATTTTGATTTGTATATAATATCTATTTACTACATGCAATCTGTAACTGTTTTATATGTTCTAATGGTATATGTACATTGAACTATCATGACTATACGATTGTGTTAATATGTTGTATGTTTGTTTTTTTTTTTTTTTTCTCTTATTATTATTTTTATACGACCGCAAAAATTAAAAATTTTTTGGTCGTATTTTGGTATGACGTTGGCGTTGTCGTCGTCGTCCGGCGTCGTCCGAAGACACATTGGTTTTCGCACTCTAACTTTAGTTTAAGTGAATGGATCTCCATGAAATTTTACCATCAGGTTCAATACCACGAAAGGAAGGTTGGGATTGATTTTGGGGGTTATGGTACCAACAGTTAAGGAATTAGGGGCCAAAAAGGGGCCAAAAATAAGCATTTTGTAACTTTCAGACAATAACTTGTGTGTAAGTGTATGGATCTCTCTGACATTGTACCACAAGGTTCCATATCACAAAGGGAAGGCTGTAATTGATTTTGGGGGTAATTGCCTCAAAATTTTAGGAATAAGGGGCCAAAAAAGGGGCAAAAAACAAGCATTTTTCTAGTTTCATGACAATAACGTGTGTAAGTGTTTGGATATTTCTGAAATTGTACTACAAGGTTTCATATCACAAAGGGAAAGCTGGAATTGAGTTCGGGGGTAATTGCCTGAAACGTTTAGGAATTGGGGGCCAAAAAGGGGCCAAAAATAAGCATTTTTCTAGTTTCAAGACAATAACTTGTGTTCAAGTGTATGGATCTCTCTGAAATTGTACTGCAAGGTACCATACCACAAAGGGAAGGCTGGGATTGAGTTTGGGGGTGATGAATCATAAGGGGGTTCAAAAAATTTGGGGGGGGGGATTTTTTTTTTTTTCTTTTTTTCCTTTTTTTTTTCTTTTAAAATTTTCCATTTTAAGTTGGTTATTTCTGATTTATATTTAAAAGCAAATAATAATGATATTGTAGGAGATACACACCAAACAGGATGTGTAAATTTTTATATAATAAGTATTGTGCAATAGCAAGAAATTTTCAATTGCACAGTATTGCACAATAGCAAGAAATCTTCAATTGCACAGTATTGCGCAATAGCAAGAAATCTTCAATTGCACAGTATTGCGCAATAGCAAGAAATATCCAATAGCACAATATTGCGCAATAGCAAGAAATTGTCAATTGTACAGTATTGCGCAATAGCAAGAAATATTCAATTGCACAGTATTGTGCAAAAGAAGATACTTCTTATAAATTGCTTATTTCTTGATCAATTTCAATGGGGTTTTATTCTTGAATTCTTGGGGTTCTTTAATATGCTGAATATAACCGTGTATTAAGTTTTTGGATTTTGGGCCCCGTTTTTAAATTGGTTCACATTGAGGTCCAAAGGGTCCAAAATTTAACTTTGTTTGATTTCATCAAAAATTGAATTATTGGGGTTCTTTGATATGCCGAATCTAACCGTGTATTTAGATTCTTAATTTTTGGTTCCGTTTTCAAATTGGAGTACATTAAGGTCCAAAGGGTCTAAAATTAAACTTAGTTTGATTTTAACAAAAATTGAATGTTTAGTGTTCTTTGATATGCTGAATCTAAACATGTATTTAGATTTTTGATTATGGGCCCAGTTTTCAAGTTGGTCCAAATCGGGGTCCAAAATTAAACTTTGTTTGATTTCAACAAAAATTGAATATATGGGGTTTTTTGATATGCTGAATCTAACCATGTATTTAGATTTTTGGGCCCCGTTATCAACTTTGTCCACATTGAGGTCAAAAGGGTCCAAAATTAAACTTTGTTTGATTTCATCAAAAATTGAATTCTTGGGGTTCTTTGATATGCTGAATCTAACCATGTATTTAGATTTTGGATATTGGACCATAATATGTGAATGTCCAATTTAAAATTTTTAAGTTCTTAGACCACATTCATTTTGTGTCAGAAACCTATGCTGTGTCAAATATTTAATCACAATCCAAATTCAGAGCTGTATCAAGCTTGAATGTTGTGTCCATACTTGCCCCAACTGTTCAGGGTTCGACCTCTGCGGTCGTATCAAGCTGCGCCCTGCGGAGCATTTTATTTTACTTGTATTGTATATGAGGGCCTCAGGGAAGATTAGTAATTGTAACTAACTGTGTTTACCCTCTTTAAATAAAGAATAATTTATTATTATTATTAGGTCTTTCCACTTTTCTGTGGAAAGACCTATTGATTTTCTTCTGATTATTAGGTCTTTCCACTTTTCTGTGGAAAGACCTATTGTATTTGTTCTGATTATTATTTTTTTTTTCTTCTGCGTAAAATTTTTGTTTTGCAATATTTCGCTAAGATATTTCTTATATAGTATCATACAGTTTATGCGCTTTTTATTTTCACCCATTCTAAGCCGAACAATTTTCTTTGTAAGAGTTATCTCCCTATTTGCTGTTTATCAAGTGTGTGCATCTCCTTCATAACAAAAAAAGATATCGACAAAACTCTTTTTCTAAATTGTTCGTTACATCCTCAGGAATTTTTGGCTAATTTGGATCGAAGCAATTCGATGAAATTTTATAGGAGTTATCTACCTTTACCAAATAAATTTGTCGGTATGTTTCTTTTACTCATAAACCGTTAACCGTATAACCCTGGAATCTTTTTATTTGAGGTCCCTAGGTCCTAACTTAGAAAATGAGGTCAAGGTCAAAGGTCAAGGTCAAGTTTTCAATTTTGACTTTTCCTTGTTTTTGCATTTTCTCAAACACTTTTAAAGATATATATGAAACAACAAGTGCAAAATGTTTGCTTTATTGTAATGAAGATATGTTACATATGGTTAGTGCCCCTGAAATGTCCAATTATAAGGTTAATTGATTATTACTTCAACTTGGTTCATTATAAAGCCATATGACCTTTTACAAATGGTTTGATGACATATGACCTTGAAAAATGACAACCGGAAGTGACCTTGAGAAAACTGGAAGTAGCAATTTTTGCACTTTCTTCATTGAAAAGTACTCAGAATCCATATATTTAATTTGTAATTTTAATACATTAACTTATCACTGAAGACTAGAAATGACTTTCGATAAACCGGAAGTGGCCAATTATCTCCTGGTTTACAAGCAAAAGTATATAGAAACTGTATATTTTTGGAATCAGTGTGAAAGAAACTGATGATAAGATGCCAATTTTAACTTTGAGTAAACACGAACTAGCTTCTTTTCAATAAATTTAAAAATTACTGTGGAAAGACCTTCAATTGTTCTCTGAACAATTGGTTTTTATTTTTTGCATCTCCTCCAAAAAAAATAAAATAGGTCAAGGTCATATTCTAAATTTTGAATTTGGATTATTCTCACTTCTTTTTATAAGCTGTACAAGATACCGACAACATGTTATTATTAAATTGTGATTTGCAACATGTCGCAGGGCTCACGCTAGCAGGCGACTGGGGTGACAAAGTCGCTTTCCCGTCTGCACTTCGCTTTGCCGGACCGTCAAAAGCGAAATCTAGTCCCCCTGTTGTTCACGATACTCGCTTTCAGTCACTTTCGTCATCAGCAATATTCAACATTTACCAAGTCGATGAAACAGCAATTTTTCATTTGGAAGTAAAGAAATTCAAAGACATAAACGATTTATTTTCTTTAGAAAAGAAGTTAAAGCATTGATTTTAAAGTTGGTTGCATGTTTTTTTCATAAAGACAATTTTTTTATCACTTCTGGTACTTGTTACTCGGAGCGTACATCAAATCATTCTAACTATCGGCAAAATAAGCTTGTTATTTCATTAGAACGTAATGAAATTTGCCTGAAGTAAATTGGTTATCCTTATGTTGCATTAAAAACGTCATATTCCCTTCCAAATAGTGTGGCAAACATCGTTTATTTTTGTAAATTTTTCTTCGCTCGCCATTCAAATGTTTGGGCATATTATTGTTCAACTATGGATTGGAGTTGGGATTTCATCGGAAACGGACAAGCTATGACCAAAATCCGGATTCTTGCGATAATGACTACGGACGTATGAATGGCACAGCTGACAGAAGTAAATTGATCCCAAAAAGAAAAAATACACATTCCAAAAGCATTAACATACTTTTGGTTAGATCTTCTTGATTAATGTATATATTTCCATGTATATGCATTGTTTCAATTTATAAATTAAAGTTGCTCAACTCTGGGACTATTACACTAATATAATTGTATTATGTCCAAACTAAACTGTGTTAAATAATACTGTTAAATTTAAATATCTTTTTAAATGAGAAATACTTAATTTCATAAACATGATAACAGAGTAGTTTTTAATTGAATTTAAATTGATATAACAACTTTCTTTTCCTTTTTGATATAAAAAAAAATCTTTTTTATTATTGCCAGGTATTTAATTGTTTTTTTCTGACAAGAGGACTAATATGATTGTACAACTAGATATGATAAAATTAAACAACTTTGAATTTGAACTGTTACTTTAATTGTATACCCAGGTACAAATTGAACAATATAAAAAAATAAGATACATATAGCTCTTTGTATTATCATGATTATAGTAAAAACCAAACATTGTAGCGCCACGAGCGAACATCAGCACTTCTTTTTCAAATCTCACCTCTCAGTTTCAACAAGAGAAGTCACTTCTCCCTATGATTCTGAATTAGTGTGAGCCCTGCATGTCGTAACTCGTAAATTTTGGTTGAAAGGGTGCGTAGACATTAAATGGGAATTTTTCACCCCTCTAAAATTAAGAATTGTGAAGTGATATAAATCATTAACCATGTATATAACAGACCTAGGGTCTTTTGATTTGAGGTCCTTGGTTTATGACCTTGAAATTGAGGTCAAGGTCATAGGTAAATTTGATGTTCTAGATTTTGACTTTTGCTTCAAATTCATATTTATACATTATAAAGCCATTGGAATTTCTGCATTAGGTTGAAAGTCATATGACTTTGAAAAATAGAACCGGAAGTGACCTTGTGTAAACCGGAAGTGGCTATTTTTGTACTTTTTTCATGTAAAATTATATAGAACAATATATTTTTGAAAGCAGTTTCAAATTAACTATTAAATAATACAGGAAATCACATTTTTCAGACCGGAAGTAACAAATTACCTCCCTTATTTCGAACACTATTGTATAGAAACCATATATTTTTGGAATCAGCAAACAATGAGCTATCATTTGACACAGGAACTGACATTTTAAACCAAATTTTAATATTTTCATATTAAAATATATCGTAAGGGGTGGAAAAACCTTCGAACACTATTGTTCTTTTAACAATTGGTTTTTAATTATTATAATTATTATTATTATTGTTAAAAATAGATAAAGCATCAAATATTCACATTTATGAATATGGATAAGTGTTGTGTATTTACTATAGATTCATGCATGCAGCAATTACCACCTATTATCAAAAAAACAAAACATGTGGTATTCATCACCTAACACACTTATAATTGGAGTGACCAATTTATTTGAAAATTTTGTATTTTCTAAGTGTTGTGGCTGATAGTTGATTTTTAATCCTTCATTTTTGATGCGATTTCTTGGGGATAACTGTAGGACTGTACAAATCTGGAATGATATTTTGGAAACTTTTTTTTTTCTTTTTTTTTTTGTCAATTTTTTGAAGAACTTTGTGATAGGTTTGTTTGTTATTCTCTGTATGTCTATATATATATATATATATATTTTTTTTTTGATAAAGCTAACCCCTTTAAAAACTTGCTAATATTGTCCATTAATAAATAAATTAATTAAATTCTTGGTGTACTGAAGCTTGCATTGGTATCAAAAATTCACTTTTCCACAAGTTTAATGAACTTTCCCTGAATTTTATACTATTTTAAAAATGTTTGCATAATTTTGTTATTCCTTTTATCGCATGTTTATACATTGTACATGTAGTTCGATTTGAAATTATGAACTGTGTTATTTTCTTTGAAATTAATTTGCTTATCTAACTAGCCTGTGATTGTGTTGATATTCAATCATGTTCATCTAGATATACAAAACATTTGATGGAATATATTTAATTTTAGTTTGACACATGTCTATTTGTCCTCTAGCTCTAGTACAACTGTCTTCCTTGGAAGTTACAAAGAAGGATTGATCACTGTGATAGTTCATATAAATGTGACATTACATCAGTAATTCAAATGTATTAGCACAAAAAAGGGATAATATCGTCAAACATATTACACGCAAAAATTCACGAATTGGAGATCCGGATATTAATCTTTTACCATTTGCGTTCCGGTTATTAGGTTTTGCGTCTAGATCAAATGGATACTTGACCACTGATTTTCCTTGCTTAGCTGGCAAGCGTATTTATGACGGTGATCACGAACTACATGCGCACGTTTTTTTCCCCATGACTTTAAGACCCCTGCATGATTTACACCAACAACAACGATCTCGCTTTGATTGAAATAAAAGAATACAAACGGTTACATCTATCGTTTGATCTGAATGAATAGGAAGTTTCTGTAATTTAATTTTTCTTACCCACGGACAACAAAGGTTTGAATTTCCACTTTCCCTTGACCTAAATCAACTTGCCACGGGTGACGGGAAAGGGGAACTCTAAAACACTGACTTGGATATGCTGAATCTGTCCAAATTGGGGCCCAAAAATTGAATATATGGGGTTCTTTGATATGTTGAATCTAACTTTGTAAAGTCGAACCTCGTTATGTCGAATCAAAGAGACCGGACCAAAGTATTCGACATATCCGAGGTTAGACTCATCCGAGTTTGAGTGTGTCATCATAAATTTGGAATGCATGAATACAGTATGCGATTTGTGTAAACTATAGATACTTTGAACAGTGTGCCTTTTTTCAATATGACACTTTATGATCGTGTATTCAATCTCCATATTTTTTGGTCCTTCGTAACAATTAAACACACAAATACAGATACAAATCATGCACAAATAAAATCAATAATATACACAAATATTTACAAAGGTCAGTCACTATATAAATTATGAAATCACTTGCGGAACGAAACTGAACGGTCTATGATATACGGTCTGCCTTACATTAAATTATTATAAATTCATCATTATTGTCTGTATATTCATTTTATTTAATGAATTTTAATTCTAACGATTCATTTAATCTCGGGTCATTTAAATTCGTTTTTCGTTTTTATGTCAGGTGAAATATGTTCAACACACTAACGTTTCGCTTGGACGATCAACAAAGGTGTTAATTACCGGTCACCATAAACATGTCATTTTAACTGTTATATAAACAAGTATGTGGTCCGAGTACACAGTTATTTCGTAGTGCATTTCTTTTAGACAATAAATGAAAATTAAAAAAATCCCACCTGCACATTCTCAATAATATTTTTACAGTGTGTTGTACTACTTTTGGGACAAATTATAGAAAACTTCATCGGCTCTAACTCAAAATATGGACAATTTCATGTTAAGGGGGTCTTCAAATCTTTTGACAGCTGCCGAAGTGCTAATTTTTAACATTTTTCAGCTGGACCAAATCACTACTTTACTTTAAAATTCATGACCCAATTTTTTTTACAGTGTCATTTCACCCCCCTACTTACTATTTGAGACATAAAACATGGAGAAATAAATTTGGAAGGGGTATCAAAAAAATCGACAAGTAACACACTGTCCACACTAGGGACAACGAAAATCAAAGGACGATAACTGTGTACCCGGACCTAATAGGGTGGGAAAAGTTGACCAATCTTAATGACACTTGGTATGACCAAAGCTTATTAAATTATAAGACTGCTTACAAAGTTTCATGGCAATAGGATATATATTATAGACAATATGACTAATTCTATATTCAACTTTGCATGTTAAATTTAGATGTTAAAATTGAAAATTTTCAACTATCAACATTTGGGGCTTAAAAAATTTAAATATTGCAAAAAAATACTTTTGAAATGCCTTAATATATAATATATTATGTATTAAAAGCAATAGAGTACTCATTTGATTTATCAGACTTATCATAATTATTAAAAAGTCATATTTATATGAGCCTGTGGCTAAAAATGGAGGTTTTCCAATGAAGGGTGGCCTTACATGAAGATGTAATATTTTCCAGCAATTTTAAATTTGTAAAGCTTTTTGGTTATAAATAATCCTTACATATGTATTTAATGTACTTTAAATGGAAAGAAAACTTACAAATAACATATCACATTAGTTTAAAAGGGTCTTAGGCCAAGTAAGACTGAAAATAATTTAGGGTCAATTTAGGCCGTATCACATATTTACATTTAAAAATGCATATTGAAGCTATAGGAAATAAAATTTTGTGTCTTTTCTATCATTTCTATACTCAAGTGACATGATACAATAAATCTGAGCACAAAAAGACTCTTGCATTCAACTTTTTTTGCAGACAGTATGGTCTGATACAAAGATTTTTCACTTTTTAGTGAAAAACATGCATGCAATTTTAGTCTCAACAGGCTTATATTTGAACCACTTGCTATCCTACAGAAGAAAAGAAAGATATTATGTGACATAAAACAGGTACAAAAGACATTGTTAAGTGCTTTTTATACAAATTTAGTGAGGTCTTTATAATGGACTTCAACTTTTATGTTCCAAGCTCCTCACATTTAACTTGATCCAAACAGGGCGTTAGACGAGGATCATATATACAACACATTTTGCACATATTGTCTGAGATAATCTTCTTTTCTGTAGATTCAGAGTTCACAAATGAGTAATACAACTGGACTGAAGCATAGAAACACAAATATTGACACATAAAAACCTGTCAGATAGAAAGTCAGAATGCCACTTATGCATCAAAATTGAAAAAGCTATGAAATGCTTATTTTGACCATAAAATGCCAAAATTGGTCATTTTTGCAGAAATTCTATCAAATAAAAGTTTAAATCCTTTAGTTTTATGCTATTGATAAATTGACACCATCAAATCATTCAGGGAAGTTGCCAAAGTACAGATTCTATATTTCCTGATTTCACCTCAGGTCAGAGTACACAGTTATTTCGTAGTGCATTTATTTTAGCCAATAAATGAAAATTTAAAAAATCCCACCTGCGCTTTCTCAATAATATTTTTACAGTGTGTTGTACTACTTTTGGGACAAATTATATCAAAATTATAGAAAACTTCATCGGCTCTAACTCAAAATATGGACAATTTCATGTTAAGGGGGTCTTCAAATCTTTTGACAGCTTCCTAAGTGGTAATTTTTAACATTTTTCAGCTGGACCAAATCACTACTTTACTTTAAAATTCATGACCCAATTTTTTTTACAGTGTCATTTCACCCCCCTACTTACTATTTGAGTCATAAAACATGGAGAAATAAATTTGGAAGGGGTATCAAAAAAATCGACAAGTAACACACTGTCCACACTAGGGACTATATTCGTGGACAACGAAAATCAAAGGACGATAACTGTGTACCCGGACCATGTTTACTCCGCTTTAATCTCTTTTGAAAAGTGATTAGGTTACATAAGAAATACATATCTGATTTGAAAAATTATCATTAGGTCTGCATCTTTCCAAAATTCTTACTTTCAAACTTCGAGACATCGGGGTCAATTTACATGAGTTTTATATCGACAGAACTATACAATTTACTCTACTTAAACGTCTATTTGAAGCAATCAAGTTCGACTCATCAGAGGTAATTATGCATTGTCCAAATGGGAATTTTATCGGGACAGAGAAATAACTTCGACTCATCCGAGTTTTCGACACAACAAGGTTCTGATTTCATCAAAAATTAAATTCTTAGGGTTCTATCATATGCTGAATCTAACCGTGTATTTAGATTTTGGATATTGGACCATGATAGGTAAAAGTCCAATTGCAAATTTTTCAGTTCTTTGATCACAAATCTGTGATGTGTCAAATATTTAATCACAATCTAAATTCAGAGCTTATCAAGCTTGATTGTAAGGTCCGTACTTGCCCAACTGTTCAGGGTTCAACCTCTGCGGTCGTATCAAGCTGCACTCTGCACAGAGTCTGCGGAGCATTTTATTATGCCCCCACCGTAGCGGAGGGGGCATTAAGTTTTACCCTTGTTACATATCTGTTGGAGTGAAACAACTATTTTTAACCATTTATTTTTGTTGTCACTTAAAATCCATGTTGTCTCCCTGGGACTGAAGTAGGCAAAGTACTAAATGTTTGTCCAATTGTTGACAATGCTATTTTTGGCAGTTATTTCCTTGAATGGTGTTTTTAATCACCTATTTATGGTGAAATTGCTGTTGTCGAATAGGAGTGGGATATTTATTTGTGATTTTACAGCATTTAAATATATAGGGTCTCATGGCTTTTCTTGATGAAACTTTGGGTTTTTTACCATACCTAATGATTTCACAGAAAATTTCCTCAAATTTTCCAGTGGGATTTTCACCAGAATTCCTTTGGGATATCAGTGGAATTCTATTGATATTCTACTGTCATTAACATTTTTGTTCCCCTGAGGTCTTACAGCACTAATAATGCCCCAGCAGTGGCGGAGGGGGCATTTAGTTTGACCCTTGTCCGTCTGTACGTCCGTCCGTCCGTCCATTCGTACGTCTTGAAATTGGTTTCCCCATTCTGTAACTTTAGTTTGCCTCAACCAAATGTTATGAAACTTATACACAATGCTTATTACCACAAAACACAGATCAAGATTGAATTTGGGTGGCGTCACTTTTACCTTTCAAGAGTTATCCCCTTTACAAATGGAAAAATTGCTGAATCTTTTGTTTCTGTTCTCTAACTTAAGTTTGCCTCAACCAAATGTTATGAATCTTACACACAATGCCCATTACCACAAAACTCAGATCAAGTTCGAATTTGGGTAGTGTCACTTTTACCGTTCTTGAGTTATGTCCCTTTAGAATTTTATATGCAAGCGGGGGCATCATCTGTGTCCCATGGACACATTCCCCATTTATTTTTGATATATTTTAACATACTTAATAGCTATACTTTTCAATGCAGTGCAATATTTTTTTGAATATTATAATAAATTTAGATTTTCATAGTTTTTATATGCATTTGCTAACAACTTTCAAAATAACGGGAAAAAAAATAAGAAAAATAAAAAATGGGTAAAATATTTCTTGACTTTGAAACATTTAACGATAGATAGCCATAACTTCAATACAACTTTCTAACCATTGATATTCACTGTTGAACATGTCTCAAAAAGAGAGGTGAAAGATACCAAAGGGATATATATCAAAGAAGAAAAGATAAATAACAGTACACAAAACACAACATAGACAACTAAAGTCTGAGCTACACAAACCCCACTAAAAACAGGGGTGATCTCAGGTGCTCCGAAAGGGTAGGCAGATCCTGTGCCACATGTGGCACCAGTTGTGTTGCTCATGTAGGTACAAACCTGGGGATAAGTCTAACTCTGTAGGTCACTTTCGAGGAAAAGAGTAAGGGATTGTGGTTACGACCAAGGGTTGGGAAATGGTCATACTAGCCAGTCATGACAGAAACTAAAATCTATTTGTCATATACAGCAGATCGAGATTTAGGTCAAATTTTATTTTTTTACAGAAATAATTCCTGTCATTTCATTGTGATTGGGTTTCGTAATCTCCATTTTTCTCTCAATTTTGTTTTAATGCTTTTCTGGTAATAAAACTACCACTCCAGTATATTATAATAATCATTAGGGCCCTCCCAAAAGCCATAATAATGCCTCTGGGAGATATTGGCTAATGATCGCTAATGACTTTTTATCTGTGTTCTTGATACCTGACAGTAGTGATCAAGCTCAGAACTAATATTTTACAGAAATTCTATTCCATTCTATATCTTCATTATTTAAAACTTTTCAATAAAAACAAACGCCAATTCTGGGTAAAAATTAAAGTTTTTATTAAATGTACGTTGAAAAAAGAAATTTTTCACAAGTCAAACATGCGCTTTATTTACTATGTAATACGCATGCGTGAAATTGTCTTTTCCAGATTAGACACTTAATCGTAAATGCAAAATGATATGCTAAATTAAACAAGTGAAAGAATTGTCAGTTATATTTAAACACTTTTACAGGTGAACAAATAAAAAATATGATTTCCTGTCATTAGCTCACCGGGGCCCTTTGGGCCCCATGTGAGCTTATGCCATTACTTGGCATCCATCGTCTGTCATCTTTAAAAACTATTTCAAGAATTTTCTCCTCTGAAACTATTGGGCCAAATACCTTAAAACTTTAACTGCATGTTCCTTAGTGTATTTAGTTTATAAATTGTATCTGAAGTTTTGATCTATCAACAAACATGGCCGCCATGGCTAAAAATAGAACATAGAGGTCAAATGCAGTTTTTGGCTTTTATCTCAAAAATTATAGCAGTTAGAGCAAAAGTGACATGGAGTTAAAGTGATGAATAAGTCAAGATCTATCTGCTATGAAATTTTCAGACCAATTGGACCACCCATTGTAGGGTTACTGTCCAAAATAGTTTTTTTTTATGAAATTTTACTGTTTTTGGTTATTATCTTTAATATTATAATAGATAGAGAGAAAGTTTTACCTTTGTCCGTCTACTTCCGTACGTCTGTCCATACACACTTCCCAAAATTGGTTGCCGTTCTCTAACTTTAGTAGTTTGCCTCCACCAAGTGTTATGAAACTTAGCCACAATGCTTATTACCACAAAACACAGATCAAGTTAGAATTTTGGTGGCATCACTTTTACCGTTCGAGAGTTATGCCCCTTTACAAATGGAAAAATTGCTGAATTTTTCGTTTCCGTTCTCTAACTTTAGTTTGCCTCAACCAAATGTTATGAAACTTATCCACAATGTTTATTACCAAAAAATACAGATCAATTTTGAATTTTGATGGCGTCACTTTTACCATTCTAGAGTTATGCCCCTTTACAAATGAAAAAATTGCTGATTTTTTTGTTTCCGTTCTCTTACTTGAGTTTGCCTCAACCAAATGTTATGAAACTTATCCACAATGTTTATTACCACAAAACACAGATCAAGTTTGAATTTTGGTGGCGTCACTTTTACTGTTCTTGAGTTATGCCCCTTTGCAAATGAAAAAAATTGCTGATTTTTAGATCACCTGGCCGGAAGGGCCAATTGAGCTTTTCTCATCACTTGGCGTCCGTCGTCCGTCGTAGTCCGACATCGTCCGTTGCCGTCGTTAACTTTTTACATTTTGAACTTCTTCTAGAGAACCACTGAATGGAATGAAACCAAACATGGCATGAATGTTCCTTATGAGGGGCTGACCAAGTGTTGTTACTTTGAAGCCGATTCCATCATCCAAGATGGCGGGCAGCGGGGGACTTAGTTTAACATAGGACCCTATGGAAAATACATACAAATGTCTTCTTTTAGAGAACCACTAAATGGAATGAAACCAAACATGGCATGAATGTTGCTTATGAGGTGCTGACCAAATGTTGTTACTTTGAAGCCGATCCATAATCCAAGATGGCCGCCAGCGGGGGACTTAGTTTAACATAGGACCCTATGGGAAATACATACAAATGTCTTCTTTTAGAGAACCACTAAAAGGAATGAAACCAAACATGGCATAAATTTTCCTTATGAGGTGCTGACCAAGTGTTGTTACTTTGAAACCGATCCATCATCCAAGATGGCCGCCAGCGGGGGACTTAGTTTAACATAGGACCCTATGGGAAATACATACGAATGTCTTCTTTTAGAGAACCACTAAATGGAATGAAACCAAACATGGCATGAATGTTCTTTATGAAGTGCTGACCAAGTGTTGTTACTTTGAAGCCGATCCATCATCCAAGATGCTCACCAGCTGGGAACAGTGTTTAACAAAGGACCCAATGGACAATACATACAAATGTCTTCTTTTAGAGAACCACTGAATGGATTGAAACCAAACATGGCATGAATGTTGCTTATGAGGTGCTGACTAAGTGTTATTACTTTGAAGCTGATCCTTCATCCACGATGGCCCCCAGCAGGGGACTTCCTTTAACATAAGACCCTATTGGAAATATATATAAAAGCTTCTTCTAGAGGTGCACTGAATGGAATGAAACCAAACATGGCATAAATGTTTCTTATGAGGTGCTGATGAAGTGTTGCTACTTTGTTGCTGATTTACTTTTCAAGATGGCCACCAGGATTTTTTTTTTAAATTACAGGGCCAATATATATATATATATTAAACCAAATTTGGCCTCACTCATTATTAGGGTATCTGTTATTATTAAGTCTCCCAAACGAAGTTTGGGAAGACTTATTGTTTTTGCTCAGTTCTTATTATTATTCTTCTTCTTCTTCTTCTTCTTCTTCTTCTTCTTCTTCTTCTTCTTCTTCTTCTTCCGCCGCTTTTAAATTTGAACTTGTCCGCACCCGTTCTCCAAAACCGCTTGTCGGATTAACTTAGGGTTTCACAATATGTTAGACTAACATGTCTAGTGGTGCAATCAGGGTTTTGTTTTTGCAATGGGGTTTATAAAGGGGTACTTTGAGGGGCAAAAAGAAAAGAGGGTTTTACTATAGAACCCTATGGGATTTTATTTTTTAAAATTTTCAAATGATTATAAATTGAAAACCGTTCGTGATAGACACAAACTTTTTAATTGAAAATGTTCTAAATGATAAAGCCCATTAAATGAAATACAGGGTTAGTCCCCAGGGGTCACCCCCACCCCCTGCCATTTAAGAAAGTTCTAATACCTTGTAAGTGGTCAAGATCCCCACCCCTAAACCATATATATTCTGGTTTGTCATGCTAAGATGGTTTGAATGATATACAGGGTTAGTCCCCAGGGGTCATCCCCACCCCCTGTCATTTGAGAAAGTTCTAATATCTTGTAAATGGTCGAGATCCCCACCCCTAAACCATATATATTCTGGTTTGTCATGATAAAGCACATCAAATGTTATACAGGGTTAGTCCCCAGGGGTCACCCCCACCCCCTGCCATTTAAGAAAGTTCTAATATCTTCTAAGTTGTCAAGATCCCCACCCCTAAACCATATATATTCTGGTTTGTCATGCTAAGATGGTTTGAATGATATACAGGGTTAGTCCCCAGGGGTCATCCCGACCCCCTGCCATTTTAGAAAGTTCTAATATCTTGTAAATGGTCGAGATCCCCACCCCTAAACCATATATATTCTGGTTTGTCATGATAAAGCACATCAAATGTTATACAGGGTAAGTCCCCAGGGGTCACCCCCACCCCCTGCCATTTAAGAAAGTTCTAATATCATCTAAGTGGTCAAGATCCCCACCCCTAAACCATATATATTCTGGTTTGTCATGCTGAGATGGTTTGAATGATATACAGGGTAAGTCCCCAGGGGTCATCCCGACCCCCTGCCATTTGAGAAAGTTCTAATATCTTGTAAATGGTCGAGATCCCCACCCCTAAACCATATATATTCTGGTTTGTCATGATAAAGCACATCAAATGTTATACAGGGTTAGTCCCCAGCGGTCACCCCCACCCCTTGCCATTTGAGAAAGTTCTAATATCTTGTAAATGGTCGAGATCCCCACCCCTAAACCATATATATTCTGGTTTGTCATGATAAAGCACATCAAATGAAATACAGGGTTAGTCTCCAGGGGTCACCCCCACCCCCTGCCATTTAAGAAAGTTCTAATATCTTCTAAGTGGTCAAGATCCCCACCCCTAAACCATATATATTCTGGTTTGTCATGCGAAGATGGTTTGAATGATAGACAGGGTTAGTCCCCAGGGATCATCCCGACCCCCTGTCATTTGAGAAAGTTCTAATATCTTGTAAATGGTCGAGATCCCCACCCCTAAACCATATATATTCCTATTTGTCATGTCTCGAACATTTGAATGACGTATGCGGTCAGTCCCCAGGGGTTCCCCCCACCCCCAATGTTCTAATATCTTGTAAATGGTTGAGATCGCCACCCCTAAACCATATATATTCCTGTTCGTCATGTAATGAACATTTGAATGACGTATAGGGCCAGTCCCCAGGGGTTCCTCCCCACCCCCAATATTCTAGTATCTTGTAAATGGTTGAGATCCCCACCCCTAAACCATATATATTCTGGTTTGTCATGCCAAGATGATTTGAATGATATACAAGGTTAGTCCCCAGGCATCACTAATGCATATAACTTTACTGGACCAAACCAATTTTCAATGGATGTTGCCCAATGTCAGGCGACCCTGGGAATTACGAATTATGGGAGCTTCGTTTGGGAGACTTCGTAACAGCATCCTGTTACATTCATTTCTTGTTTTAATCTATTTTAACATGATTTCCAAAACCAAAGTAGAATCAGGTGAGCGACACAGGCTCTTGAGAGCCTCTAGTTTTGTTTCCGTTCTCTTACTTGAGTTTGCCTCAACCAAATGTTATGAAACTTATCCACAATGTTTATCACCAAAAAACACAGATCAATTTTGAAGACGTCACTTTTACCGTTCTAGAGTTATGCCCCTTTACAAATGAAAAAATTGCTGATTTTTTTGTTTCCGTTCTCTTACTTGAGTTTGCCTCAACCAAATGTTATGAAACTTATCCACAATGTTTATTACCAAAAAACACAGATCAAGTTTGAATTTTGGTGGCGTCACTTTTACTGTTCTAGAGTTATGCCCCTTTACAAATGAAAAAAATTGCTGATTTTTTTGTTTCCGTTCTCTTACTTGAGTTTGCCTCAACCAAATGTTATGAAACTCATCCACAATGTTTATTACCACAAAACACAGATCAAGTTTGAAATTTGATGGCGTTACTTTACTGTTCTAGAGTTATGCCCCTTTACAAATCTCAAAATTGCTGAAATATTTGTTTCTGTTCTCTAATTTAAGTTTACGTCAACTAAATGTTATGAAACTTATAAACAATGCTTATTACCACAAAACTCAGATCAAGTTCAATTTGGGTAGTGGCACTTTTACAGTTCTTGAGTTATGGCCCTTTATAACGTTATATGCAAGCGGGGGCATCATCTGTGTCCAATGGACACATTCCCCATTTATCTTTAATATTATAATAGATAGAGAGAAAGTATAAATGGCAATAAATGTTCAGCTAAGTAAGATCTACAAATAATTCAACATGATCAAAATAGTCAATTGACCCCTTGAGGAGTTATTGCCCTTAAAACATTCTTTTTTTTTTTACATTTTTTGTGAAAGTCCAATTACTTTTTCAAAAATCTTCTTCTCTGAAACTACTTTGCCAAATACTTAAAAACTTTAATTGAATGTTCCTTAGGGTATTTAGTTTATAGATTGTATTCAGGGATTTGATCCATTCAAAAACATGGCGGCAGTTTCTAAATATAGAACTTAGGAGTCAAATGAAGTTTTTGGCTTTCATCTCAAAAACTAGAGCAGTAAGGGCAAACCTGACATAGGTGAAAGTGTTAAACAGGTTTAGATCTACCTGTCAAGTAATCTTCAGACCAATAGGACAACTTGTTGTTGGATTACTGTCCAGACATAGTTAATTTTTAGGAAATTTTACAGTTTTGGGTTATGTATTATCTTTAATATTATTATAGAAAGAGAGAAATTGTGAATGACAAAATTGTTCAGCAAAGTATGATCTACAAATAAATCAAATGCCTGAAACTGAAATTACAGTCAGGTAAGCGATATCAGGCTCTCATGAGCCTCTTGTTTGATAAACACAATGAATTTCGTAAATAAATCTGGAATCACTCGTTATTTAGTATTAACTTGTAACTTCCTGTTTTAATGGGTAAACATTGCATGAAATGCAATCAGAACTCTATGGTACTGATTTGATATCTATATCTTCCAAGGTTTATCACTACCTTTGATAGTTCAAACATAATAGTGCAGTGTAGTGATCATTATTTAGAACCTATCCAGTCAATGTCATGCAATTTATTGATGATATGTTATACTTTGATTTAAGTTACGATATGATGTGTATTTGAATTACAATACTTGTCAAGAAAACATTTTTTTTATTTAAAGTATTGCATGGTGTATGAATATGTTAAAAAAATAGGTTCAATTACAAATATAAAATCATGAACAAAGGAAGATAATTCCAACTCAAATTTTTAATTTGCCTAGGAAAATATGATTCAATGTTTTATTTAATAATTCACAAAATTGCAAATTGAAAGTAATCTGTACCTTTCAGTGCTCACAAGCAGTTTGATTTCGGCTTCAAAATTGACAGAAGCGTTGGCAATTCCTCAAAAATTTACCGTTTTTAACTGGATTTCCTAAGGAAAATATCGGTTATTAATTTGTTGGTGTACTGTGAGCAAATGGACAGGCGGCTGCCAAACAGTGTCCGTGCAATAACTTGAAAACACTTTGACGAAATCTTTTCAAATTAAGATATGTTGTTTCCTGTGACTAAATGAAGGTCAAGTTCAATTTTCACGATTTTAGCTTTTATCGTTGTTGAGTTGTAGACCTATAAGTAGCAAAAAGTGATACTTAGCGTGTTGTCTGTGCAATAACTTGAAACTGCTTCAACGAAATCTTATTTTATTCAAATTTTGATATGTTGTTACCTGTGACTAAATGAAGGTCAAGTTCGATTTTCACCATTTTAACTTATATCGTTGGTGTCCAGATTTGCAAATATCATTTTCATGCAGGAAAATCCAGTTTGCTGTCAATCTGACAGCCCTTGTTCAATTTTCATCACATTTTTCGCAGGAACTACAAATCAGAGCTTTCAGACTTTTGATATCAAACTTCATGGGAGCATGTTATACCCTGTAATGCATTTTCAAATCCATCATTCATCAATTATCTGTAATAGAATACTTAAATCTGGAATATTGTTAGGGAGCAATAGCTCACAGTCATCTTGATTTTTTTTTACAGACATTACACCGCCTTTTGGATGCTAGACAGCTAGGATTGAAACTGATTGCTAATGTTACTTATGGATACACTGGAGCTAATTTTTCGGGACGTATGCCATGTATTGAGGTTGGTAGTATTTCATAATTTATGTTTACAAAAATGACAATGTTAGATGAAAAAATTATTTCCAGCATTTAAAGTTTCTTTGTTTACCCTGCTTTTAATGACGCTTGATTCACAGTTTCAGGCAAGGAACACAATTGTTAAACTCCTAGAAAATGTGTTTTAAAAGCAATTGCCTTTATTGCTATAATGTGGTATATTTGTGAACTATATCAAAAGGTCATCTTGCCAAACTGTTCGAAGAAGATTCTGCTTCTGCTATGATAAATATCTTTTCCTTTTCAGTTGATTGTATTTAGACTGTATTACACTGTTAATCTATTAAAATAAAACTACTTAAATATACTATGAAATAGCTGTGTTCTCGGGCCTAATGGAATTATTGCTCTAAATTGATAACTTTTATCAAAATACATGTTTTTTCCTATTATCTCACTATAATAGATAGGTAGAACCTGACAACTGCAAAAATAATCAAACATTCAAGATTTACAAAATGCAGATATGACCATAACCATTTGATAACTCCATCTGGGAGTTCTTCCCTTTTGATGAAGATTTTTGTACTAATTTTGATAACTTAATTATCTCAAATTTATAATAGATTTTCAGAGATCTCAAAATCTTTTGTTCCTTGGTGGTCCTTGCAAGGTGAAAATCTGCTGGTCCACACTACTATTTCTATTGCAATATAACAAAATTGTGTCGGTACATCTTTCACATAATTTTAGTGTTCAAAACCTTCAGACCACCACTTTTTTCGAGAACTCTGGATTTTTCAACAAAATATCAAATTATGTCAGTTGTTAATTTGATATTGAAAATTTGACTGAACAATCCTTAGTTTGAGAATTTTGTTAAAAACACATTTTTTTTCCAGAATATTTGGTATTCAACCAAAATGAATTAACCTTGGTTTACCTGTGAAATTGTAATTACTTGCAACAGAAATGATTGGCAATACACTAGCTACATAAGTGTTGATATGACCAAAACCTTTTGACGAGGAGAAATTGCCCTTAAAGGACGATTTTTGTCTAGTTGATGTGGTTTTTTCCAGTTAACTTGAAAACCAATAATAGATATGAAGAAACTGTAAACAGCAAAAGTGATCAGCAATACAAGAGTTACAAAATTGTCCATATCACTAAAATGACCCCCCTAAAATGAGGGTTTTTGTCACTACCTATGCATACCTGCCAGCTTTCATGATTTAAGCATGAACTACATGATTTTGACCTCTTGTCCTAATTGCATGATTGTGGTTGTGAAAATAGCTCTTAAACAGAATTTTGTAAAAATCTAGGAGCACACAACTAATTTTTTGCTCAATGCATTTTATGTTAAATTTTTCAATTTCAAGCATTCGTAGTTCTTTTGTCTTAAGATCTCTTTTGCTTAGTTTACATGTATTAGTTTGTGATTAGGTCAGTTTATGGGGAACCACTAGTGGTAGGTCAATGATATTTGGTATGCAGTTGTATAAGCATTGGCATATCCCATAGAGACTATATGGCTCCGCCCCCTAAGTCATGGTCTATTGACTTTGAAAATTTTGCTTAGTTTACATGTATTAGTTTGTGATTAGATCAGTTTTAAGATGAACTGCTAATGTTAAGTTAATGATATTTGGTATGCAAATGTATTGGTGTTTGCAAGTATCGTTTCCATGGAGATTATATAGCCCCACCCCTCATGGCTCATTGACTTTGAAACTTTTACATAGTTTGCCTCAACCAAATGTTATGAAACTTATACACATTGCTTATTACTACATAATACAAATTAAGTACGAAATTTGGTGGCGACACTATTACCATTCTTGAGTTATGTCCCTTTATAAACATAAAAATTGCTGAATTTTTCATTTCTGTTCTCTAACTTTAGTTTGTCTCAACCAAATATTATAAAACTTATACACAACCGTTCTAGAGTTATGCGTGTTTACAAATAGAAAAATTGCTGAATTTTTAGTTTCTGTACTCTACTTTAGTTAGCCTCAACCAAATGTTATGAGACTTACACACAATGCTTATTACCACAAAACTCAGATCAAGTTCAAATTTGGGTAGCGTCACTTTTACCATTCTTCAGTTATGTCCCTTTATAACTATATGATATGCAAGCGGGGGGCATCATCTGTGTCCACATGTGGACACTATCCACATTTATTTATGTTTTGGTCTGTTTTTCAAGTACTGTACGCAATAGGTCAACTATATTTAAAGTATGGAATGATTGTTGATGTACATGTCTGTCTAGCTGGTGTCATTTGACCTTGACCTCATTTTCATGGTTCATTGGTCAATGTTAAGTTTTTGTGTTTTGGTCTGTTTTTCAAATACATATATTAATAGGTCAACTATAATTGGTGTATGGAATGATTGTAAGGTGTTAATGTCTGTCTAGCCAGTATCATCTGACCTTGACCTAATTTCCATGGTTCATTGGTTAACATTAAGGTTAATGTTTTGGTCTGTTTTTTCAATTACCATAAGCAATGGGTCAACTATATTTGGTGTATGGATTAATTGTAAGGTGTACATGTTTGTGTGATAGTTTTTATTTTACGACCGCAAAGGTCGTATATTGGTATCACGTCGTTGTCGTCAGCGTCGTCTGAAGAAATTTGGTTTCCGGACAATAACTTAAGTAAATATAAATAGAAATCTATGAAATTTAAACATAAGGTTTATAACCACAAAAGGAAGGTTGGGTAGATTTTGGGGGTTAAATTCTTACAGTTTAGGAATTAGGGGCCAAAAAGGGGCCCAAATAAGCATTTTTCTAGTTTCCAGACAATTACTTGTTGAACGTGTATGGATCTCTCTGAAATTATACCACAAGTTTCCATACCTCAAAGGGATGGTTAGGATATATAAATTCAAATTATATAACCAATTCTAAGTTCTTTGACTACAGTTATTCTGTGTCAAATATGTAATTACAATCCAAATTCAGACCTGTATCAAGCGCGAATATTGTGTCCATTTTTGCCCCAACTGTTCAGGGTTGGACCTCTGCCGTCGTATCCAGCTGCGCTCGGCAAAGCAATTTATCTGACCTTGACCTCATTGTCATGGATCTTTAAAAATGTTAAGTTTATGTGATACTTGTAGTAAAACCTTTATCTTTAAGACTTTCAACATAAAATCAATGGTCAGTAAAACAGGCGAGACATAGCGTGTGCACTCTTGTTCATTAAAAAAGGGGGATTTTCTAGTTTTCGGACAATAACTCAAAAACACTTTCACCAATTTGCAAGAAACTTTGGTGAATTGTTTATATCTATTGACAATTTTTTTAATTTTAGATTTTACGTTTCTGAGTTATGGGATTTTATTCACTAAAAAAGGGAGATTTTTCAGTTTTCGGACAATAATTCAAACAAGCTTTCAGCAGTTTTCATAAAACTTTGGTGACTGGATTATATCTATTAAGATAACCTCCCTTTAGTTTTTCATCAATTTCTGATATGACATTGAGAAGTTATTGAACTTTATTCTTTGAAAAAGCAAGGGCGTATCATGCGCTCATGGCGCAGCTGTTTATTTCTCATTGTTGAAGGCTGTACGGTTGCCTATAATTGCTTACATCCTCTTTATTTGAACTTTGGTGGATAGTTGTCTCATAGGTAATCATACTACATCTCCTTATTTTTACTATGATTGTTCAATGCCATTTGATCTGATTATTTGTTTATTAATATCACACTGAATAGTTGCTTTATAATAATATAAGTCTGTCTGTTCGTTCTGCATAAGCTTTATGTCTAATGAAAAATTAAGATTGTCTCTTAGATTTTCATTAATTTTGATGCACAGTCATATCTGTAAAACAAAGTTCCTCGTTGATTTTTGTAACAATTGGAAAAATATTGTTTAAAAAAACGCAGGAAAACAAGGGTCATATTCCTGACTTGGCACAGGTTTTTTCCTAAGAAAATGGTGGGTAAAACCTGGTTTTCTAGCTAGCTAAAGCGCCCACTTGTATGACAGTTTTTTAATGTTCAGTAATATTGCCAAATTGGGCGAGTAACCCAAACAGACATACTTGGTTAACATTGTCATGACTGGGATCCAGCAGTTAAAACTGTGTAAACATACATCACAGACATACAACATAACTGATTTAAATGCTAAAACACACTTACAACTAAATAAAAAAAAGATGCCAACAAAAAAGGTTTTTGTAGTTGATAATGCAGTCAGTATATTTAAGCATAAAGACATATAACATGTATACACTTTCTTGATAAAATACAAAATAAGTAGAATATCAATACGAGGGTATACAAAATGAAAACAACACTATAAAAACCTTATGTGCGCGAATCGCATCTGTGGATCCACCCACATAAGGAACGCCAAAGGCAAAAACCTGAAAGCTGGATGCACATATACCGAACCAAATCAAGAGTCATACAACCATATTGAATATTAATAGTACAAAGACAAATAAAGGTAAAACTGTATAGTAGATACAATTCTACACAGAATAAGCACCTAGAATCTATAACTCAAGACCATCCTGTATTATTTGTGAAGTAGACACAGAATTTTTCATACCTGTCAACCTATGACAATGAAAATGCAGGTGATGACCTGCATAGAAAAATGAAATCTCAGGTCATAACATGTACATACTTTTTCGAGCTGAATTTCAGTATTTAGGGGACATTTTTCTTATAATTTATATCAAAGTTTCCAAAACATGTCCACATGGTTAAGTAATTTAAAATTGTACATATTATAATTTCATTGCACCAGGAGGCCATTGATAGATTTGTGTTAAATTGCCTTAATTCCTGTTCATATTCATTCCATACAATGTGCCAATTTGTGTGTTCTTTACATACATTTGTGCAGCTTTTAAACAGTAGAACACATATTTGTTGATATTAGAGTATAATAAAGTTAAACAATTAAAAGAGGTATAGATGAAAAAAAGTAATTTTCAAAATTTTTATTTTTTAATTGTTCTAAGATTACATACATTTGTGCAGCTTTTAAACAGTAGAACACATATTTGTTGATATTAGAGTATAATAAAGTTAAACAATTAAAAGAGGTATAGATGAAAAAAAGTAATTTTCAAAATTTTTATTTTTTAATTGTTCTATCTTAGAACAATAAGTAAAAGTATTATTCTGATATGTTTGTGCATTCAATTCAATTTAGATTTAATCTTTTTACCAAAAAAAATCATAAGTTTAAGGAGTATATTGTGAAATGACAAAAAAGGGGAAGTAACTCAAGTTGTTTTTAAAACAACTTTGAAATACACAAATTATTTATGACCTAAAGCTAAGGTAATTGGTGTTAATATTAACAGTGTGTTTGACACCAAAGCTGTCAAGTGAAGCCATGCACTGAAATGGGTCAGTTGAGCTGAGTTTACACAGCTTGTTGAACTTCTTGTCCAGGAAGAATTACGAATTTTCTGGTATTTCATTGAAATCACTTTTTATCTAATCAGTCTGAAGGCTAAGTAATCTGGGTGAAAACCGGTTATTTTCCGAATTCCCAGGTTATTTGGTCACCCGGCGGGTGTTCCGGGGTGACCCCTCAGAATTTTGAAAATCTCGGGTCACACCCGCAGGATCCGGGTCAGTTGACAGGTATGAATTTTTATCTATTAGGTCTTAGTACTTTCCAAAGAACTTTTTGAGAAAAAGGACGAGACTTTCTTTCACAAAACCTTGTCACATTAATTTTTTGCGCAGACACTGATGACATTTTACAAATTTAGCAGCAAGCTCCTGCAGATCGTATGGGTTGAGAAATGTATAATCCATATGCGTATGAAGTTGGTAAATTGCTGGTAAGGTGAGGAAAAGTTATATATTGTTTCAAAATTGAAATCATTTTTTTTTTTCATAGACTCAGTTATAAATAAGTACAAACCCGGTGATAAGTCTATTTCTAGGTGTAAGTTATTACATGCTTCAACCAATTACAAGTATATCAATTGGTGAAAGAAATCTTGTTTTCTGATCTTGTACCCTGGTCATGCCTTGTCTTTCACATCAAAATAATGCGTTGCCTAATCTTTCACAATCAATTTTGATAAAAATTATCAAAAATTTTTTTTTTTTTTAAATAATATGAACTTTTTCAAGTAATAACATACTTTAATTTTACTGGACTTTCTGACACACTAAAGATTAATTTTCAACTATATCATGATATATTAGAATGTGACTATTATAGATACAAAACAAGATTTTTTTCTTAAAGATCTCATAGTATCGCCTTTTGTGTTTTCTTAAAAAATACTGGATTTTTTCTTTAACGTAGTGAACAGCATTGATCATTTTGACAGACATTTTTTTTTTCTGATTTATTCCCCCTTTTGAAAATACAGCAGATTTTTTACAGATATTGAAGTAGAATTACATTCACAATCTGATCGTAATCCTTGACCACCGTTAGTTATTCTTTCACGATCATATTTGTTGATATACCGAATGACATCTGTGTATATATATATATCTGTGATGTCTGAAATAAACCAATGACTATTATGAACATTTGAGGGATTTTATTTGGTAGATTTATATTATTTGCTTTCCAATTCAAGGAGCTTAAAAGTGTCCTTGATATCGTACATACTCCTTTAATAACTACAGTAAAATCATTTTCTACAACATACAACAAGAATCATGCAACATGCAACATGCTTGTATTTACTCAATGTTATTTTATTAATCAATATTTAGGTATTACCCAAAATTGTAGGATGTGAATTGTACAGACTTGAAGAAATTTTCTTTCTTTTCCTCACTCAATATTCAATTAATCAATTTGATAAAATTTTTGCAGTCGTATAATGTATAACATCGTCTTCGTCCAAAGACATTTGAATTCCAGACAATAACTTGAGTATGGATCTCTATGAAATTGTACCACAAAGTTCCATACCACAAAAGGAAGGTTGGGATTAATTTTGGGGATTATTGTCTGAACTGTTTGATAAGGAATGAGGGGCCAAAAACAAGCATTTTTCTTGTTTCTGGACAATAACTTGTGTACAAGTGTATAGATCTATGAAATTGTACCACAAGGTTCCATACCTGAAATGGAAGGTAAATTAGGTTGGGATTGACTTGGTGGGTTATGGGCTAAACCGTTTAGGAATTAGGGGTAAAAAAAGGGCCCAGAAACTAGGATTTTCTGGTTTCCGGACAATAACTTGAGAATAAGTGTATGGATCTCTATGAAATTAAACCACATGGTTCCATTACAAAAAAAGCAAGTTGGGATTGATTTTGGGGGTTATGGCCCTAACCGTTTAGGAAAAAGGGGCCAAAAACAATACTTTTCTAATACTTTGTATAAATTGCTTATTTCTTGACCAATTTCAATGTAGTTTAATTCAAAGTCTTGAATTCTTGGGGTTCTTTAATATGCTGAATCTAACAGTGTATTTAGATTTTGGATTGTTGACCCCATTATATCAAATTGGTCCACATTGAGGTCCAAAGAGTCAAAATTTAAACTTTGTTTGATTTCATAAAAAATTGAGTTATCTGGGTTCATTGATATGCTGAATCTAACAGTGTATTTAAATTATTGATTTAAGGGCCCAATTTTCAAATTGGTTCACATTAAGGTCCAAAGGGTCCAAAATTAAACTTAGTTTGATTTTGACAAAAATTGAATTCAAGGGGTTCTTTGATATGCTGAATCTTAATATGTATTTAGATTTTCATTTTCTGCCCAGTTTTCAAGTTGGTTTAAATTTAGGGTATGTAGATTTTGGATTTTGGGCCCCATTATCAAATTGGTCCACATTGAGATCCAAAGGGTCCAAAATTAAACTTTGTTTGATTTCATCAAAAATTAAATTCTTGGGGTTTTCTGCTTCTCACAAAATAAAAAATGTAATTAATATTTCACAATGATCTGTTAATTACTACGTTAATTATTTTATACCGTTTTAGTTTTAGTTTTATAAGTCTCTGCTTATATTTTGTATAGCAATTTATTCGGAACGTTAGACTTGAAGAAGAGATTGATTTGATAAAAAAAAATGTCCATCAGTAAATACTTGACTGAAGTTTTTGTTTATTGATAGTATATTTTCAATTTTCGGGAAAGATTTATTAACAGAATGTATATTAATTATATTTTGATTCTTTTTGTTTCGTTTTTTTAATATTTCAACCTTATGGCATCTCAATCTGTGGGATGTACAGGTACTCAGCTATGAACGCCTGGTTAGAATGGAGATGTTAAATATGATGCCTTGTGCAGAGAGAGTGCCAGGCTCTTTTTGTCCATCGCGCAACACGTTGTGGGGGACATAAAAACACCAGGCGTCCATCTGTCTAGTCTTATTTGCGCTCACATGTGTACAATTCTTGCCAGATTTTTGTCGAGCCTGCGACTTTTGTCGCAGAAAGCTCGACATAGGGATAGTGATCCGGCGGCGGCGGCAGCAGCGGTGTTAGCTAACTTCTTAAAAGCTTTATATTTTAGAAGGTGGAAGATCTGGATGCTTCATACTTTGTATATGGAAGCCTCATGTTACGAAGTTTCTGTCAGTCACATGTCCAATGTCCTTGACCTCATTTTCATGGTTCAGTGACTACTTGAAAAAAAAGTTAAGATTTTTTGTAATGTTAAATTCTCTATTATTATAAGTTATAGGATAACTATATTTGGTATGTGCGTACCTTGCAAGGTCCTCATGCCCGTCAGACAGTTTTCACTTGACCTCGACCTCATTTCATGGATCAGTGAACAAGGTTAAGTTTTGGTGGTCAAGTCCATATCTCAGATACTATAAGCAATAGGTCTAGTATATTCGGTGTATGGAAGGACTGTAAGGTGTACATGTCCAACTGGCAGGTGTCATCTGACCTTGACCTCATTTTCATGGTTCAGTGGTTATAGTTAAGTTTTTGTGTTTTGGTCTGTTTTTCTTATACTGTATGCAATAGGTCTACTATATTTGGTGTATGGAATGATTGTAAGGTGTACATGTCTAGCTGGCAGGTGTCATCTGACCTTGACCCCATTTTCATGGTTCAGTGGTCAAAGTTAAGTTTTTGAGTTTTGGTCTTTTTTTCTAATACTATATGCATAAGTTCAACTATATTTGGTGTGTGGAAATATTTTATGATCCATATGTCAGTCACGCAGGTTTTATTTGACCTTGACCTCATTTTCAAAGTTCATTGATTCAGTGTTAAAATTTTGTGTTTTGGTCTGTTTTTCTTAAACTATAAGCAATAGGTCAACTATATTTGTTGTATGGAAGAATTGTTAGCTGTACATGCCTGCCTAGCATGGTTCATCTGACCTTGACCTCATTTTCATGGTTCATTGGTCAATTTTTAGTTTACTTGGTTAATGTTAAGTTTATGTGACAGTTGTAATAAAGCTTTATATTTAGGACTATCAACATAATATCAATGATTAGTAAAGAAGGCGAGACATTTCAGCGTGTGCACTCTTGTTATAAAACTAATATCATAGGTTTATATCAGCAATGTCTTGGACAAGTTCGAAAATCAGTGCTGATCATTTATTATACGACTCGTATATTGGTATAACGTTGAAGTCGTCGTCCGAAGACACATTGGTTTTCGCACAAAACTTTAGTTTAAGTGAATGGATCTCTATGAAATTTAAATATAAGGTTTATAACCACAAAAGGTAGGTTGGGATTGATTTTGGGGGTTATGGTCCCAACAGTTTAGGAATTAGGGCCCAAAAAGGGGCCCAAATAAGCATTTTTCTAGTTTCATGACAATAACTTGTGGAACAGTGTATGGATCTCTCTGAAATTATTCCACAAGTTTCCATACCATAAAGGGATGGTTAGGATTGGCTTTGGGGGGTTATGGCTCAAACCGTTTAGGAATTAGGGGCAAAAAAGTGAGAAAAAACAAGGGTGTCCTGGTTAATGGACAATTACTTAAGTACAAATTGCAGTGTAAGGGAGGTAATTCAAAAACTACATTGAATGACCTCCATTACACTGCTTTTAAATTATGTATAAAAAATGTTTGTATTGTCTTGGGGTGATTAGCTGGCAATTCATTTTTAGAAGTTACTATTTTAATAATTTTAAAAATGCTGTTTAAGGTAAATTAATTTTAGCTATGATTATGTATGTCATTTTCTATTTTAAGACTTTTATGATGTATTTAAATGGGTTATTATGGTTGCAAACTCAATGGAAATTTGAATTGAAATTATGACCATGACTGATGGAAAGAATTTTTTTTTGGAAAAAGAGGGGAGGGGGGGGGGGGGGGGAATTTGAATATCAATTCAATCATATAACCATTTCTCAGTTCTTTGACTACAGTTATTCTGTGTCAGAAACCTATTATGTGTCAAATATTGAATTACAATCCAAATTCAGACCTGTATCAAGCGCGAATATTGTGTCCATTTTTGCCCCAACTGTTCAGGGTTGGACCTCTGTGGTCATATCCAGCTGCGCTTGGCAAAGCAATTTATTTTTATAAGAGTTAATCCCAGTTGGAAACATTAATTTATATGGAAAATTGCATCGTTAGCGCTCTCATGTGTTCAATCTCAAAAAGAGTTCTGTCCCTTGGACCCTTGGAAATATTAATTATATGGAAAATTGCCTTATGAGCGCTCTAATGTGTACAATTCTTGCCAGATTTTTATAAAATTTATATTATAGGTTTTTATCATCAATGTCTTTGACGAGTTCAAAAATCAGTGCCAATCAATTATTTTTAAAAGAGTTAGGCCCCTTGGAAATATTGATTATATGGAAAATTGCATTGTCAGCATTCTCATGTGTACAATTACTGCCAGAATTTTATGAAACTTATATCATAGGTTTATATCAGCAATATCTTTGACATTTCGAAAATAAGTGCTGATCAAATATTTTTAACAAGTTATGCCCTTGGAAATATTAATTATAATGGAAGTCACATTGCATTTGCTCTGAAGCTTTCTTTCTCTAAGATATCTATTAAAAGTTTTAAAGAACGTAAAAAAAGTGCTTTTTTTAGTTATTGCCCTTGTACCTTGGATAGATAAAACATGTGCAATGCGGGGGACATTGGAACTCTGTTCTTTTATCAAATTAAAAACCCTTGCAACAATTCTTGGAGGGGTCCGAAGGTGGCCTGTTTCAAGGAAAGATTTTTTTCATATCCAATATACCCTCATTTTCCAGTGGCATTTCAAATTTCCCAGACGTGCGGCCTCTTATAACAGGACCTACCTATTTTATTTATTGTTAATTTGTTCTAGTCTTAAACATGCATGAAATATTTGCCACTGGATGTTAAGCAATCAACAATCATCAATCAATCTAAATCTTTGCAATATGGTGCGATTTTTTGAAAATTATATGCATTGTGTTGACCAGCAATCCTACACACGTCTTGGTTCATTTACATTATACTACACCCTGTTCACAGGACACACCTAAATAGGACTTGATTTAAAATTTGATTTGACTACAATTTTGGTTTGCGTTCACACAAATTCCGCAATCAATCTGGAGTCAAACCACTAGAGGTAGGTAGTCTGACCTTTGAATTCAACTAACATTAGATTTGAGCCTAGAATAAATACACATGTTGACGCAAATGCATCTTCTAATCAAGAAAATCAGTGCATATGCTTTCCATTTACTATTTCTTGCACAAGAAAACAAATTTTTTTAATTTCCTATCGAAATACAGGACATGGCAGAAAAAGCTTGACAAGTGACTTTGATGCATGCTCATCATTAAGGTATTCTGACCTCTGATTATTTTTTTTTATTTTTTTACGACCGCAAAAAATTTTTTGGGATCATAGAATGGTATGATGTTGTCGTCGTCTGCGTCTGCGTTGTCGTCCTAAGACACATTGGTTTCCGGACAATAACTTTAGTTTAAGTGAATAGATCTCTATGAAATTTTTTAAGAAGGTTCAATACCACAAAAGGAAGGTTTGGATTGATTTAAGGGATGATGGTCCCAACCGTTTAGGAATTAGGGGCCCAAAAAGGGGCCCAAAACAAGCATTTTTCTAGTTTCAGGATAATAACTTGTGTATAAGTATTTCGATTGCTCTGAAATTGTACCACAATGTTTAATATCACAAGTAAAAGGTTGGGATTCATTTTAGGGGTTATGGGGGCCCAGTAGTTTAGGAATTAAGGGCCAAAAAGAAGCATTTTTCTAGTTTCCAGACAATAACTTGTGTGTAAGTGTATTGATCTCTCTGACATTGTACCACAAGGTTCCATATAACAAAGGGAAGGCTGGGATTGAGTTTTGGGTTAATTGCCCCAAACATGTAGGAATTAGGGGCCAAAAACAAGCATTTTTCTAGTTTCCAGACAATAACTTGTGTGTAAGTGTATGGACCTCTCTGAAATTGTACTACAAGGTTCCATACTTCAAAGGAAAGGCTGGAATTGAGTTTTGGTGTTATTGCTCCAAGGGGGGTTTCAAAATGTTGGAGGGGGGGGAATTTTTTTCCCAATTTTTTTAAGGGATTCATATTTTTTTTCAAAATTTTTAAAATTTCGAATTTTTGAAAAGTTTCAAGAAGAAATCTTCAATTGCACAGTATTGTGCAATGGATTTATAAGATCTTTGACCACATTTATTTTGTGTCAGAAACCTATATTATGTCAAAAATTTGATCACAATCCAAATTCTGACAGTATCAAGCTTGCCCCAACTGTTCAGGGTTCGACCTCTGCGGTCATATCAGGCTGTGCTCAGCGAAGCATTTTATTCTTTTTTTTCAGTGACTGTACTGTTATAAATTTTGAAATTTTCAAAATACAAAGGATGTATGGATGAATAGATTGCCTTAATTGTATTTGGCAAGACCTTTTGGAATTTCGGGTCTTAAATGCTCTTCAACTTTATTTGGCCCTTTTAACTTTTATGATTTGAGTGACACTGATCAGTTTTTTGTAGATGAAACGCGCGTTTGGCGTACAAAATGTTAATATGATATGTACATTACCAAGTAAAAAATTAAATAGTCAAGCCTTAAAAGGTAAATTCAAATGTTAGCTGTATATACTTTTCTATTTACAACTAAAATCCAACAGACTTTTTAATTGACTTAAGCAAGAATCTACACACAATTACATATTTTCAACAAAGGTGTTTTAACATAATCATTACCTTATTCTTGTAAATTATTTGAAATCAAAAGTCAAAAAAAATCAGCAATAACATTTTGGTTACCAATCAGCAGTCTCAGGTTCATGTGTTGCTTTTCTTTTTTTAAAGAAAGCAACTTGTTTTTTAGCTCTTCTGGCCCAAAGGGCCAAGTGAGCTTTTCTCATCACTTGGCGTCCGTCGTCGTCCGTCGTTGTTAACTTTTACAAAAATCTTCTCCTCTGAAACTGCTTGGCCAAATTAAACCAAACTTGGCCACAATCATCATTGGGGTATCTAGTTTAAAAAATGTGTCCGATGACCCGGCCAACCAACCAAGATGGCCGCCATGGCTAAAAATAGAACATAGGGGTAAAATGTAGATTTTGGCTTATATCTCTGAAACCAAAGCCTTTAGAGCAAATCTGACATGGGGTAAAATTGTTTATCAGGTCAAGATCTATCTGCCCTGAAATTTTCAGATGAATCTGACAACCCGTTGTTGGGTTGCTGCCCCTGAATTGGTAATTTTAACGAAATTTTGCAGTTTTTAGCTCACCTGACCTGAAAGGTCAAGTGAGCTTTTCTCATCACTTTGCGTCCGTCGTCCGTAAACTTTTACAAAAATCTTCTGCTCTGAAACCACTGGGCCAAATTTAACCAAACTTGGCCACAATCATCATTAGGGTATCTAGTTTAAAAAATGTGTCCGATGACCCCGCCAACCAACCAAGATGGCCGACATGGCTAAAAAATAGTACATAGGGTAAAATGCAGTTTTTGGCTCATATCACTGAAACCAAAGCCTTTAGAGCAAATCTGACAGGATAAAATTGTTCATTAGGTCAAGATCTATCTGCCCTGAAATTTTCAGACCAATCAGGCAACACATTGTTGGGTTGCTGCCCCTGAATTGGTAATTTTAAGAAAATTTTGCAGCTTTTGGTTATTATCTTGAATATTATTATAGATAGAGATAAACAGCAAGAATGTTCAGTAAAGTAAGATCTACAAACACATCACCATCACCAAAACACAATTTTGTCATGAATCCATCTGTGTCCTTTGTTTAATATGCACATAGACCAAGGTGAGCGACACAGGCTCTTTAGAGCCTCTAGTTTTTATACGACCGCAAAAAAATTTTTGTGGTCGTATATTGGTATGACGTTGGCGTCGTCGTCGTCGTCTGGCGTCGTCCGGCGTCGTCCGAAGACACATTGGTTTTCGCACTCTAACTTTAGTTTAAGTGAATGGATCTCTATGAAATTTTACCACAAGGTTCAATACTACAAAAGAAAGGTTGGGATTGATTTTGGGGGTTATGGGACTAACAGTAAAGGAATTAGGGGCCAAAAAGGGGCCAAAAATAAGCATTTTTGTAATTTCCAGACATAACTTGTGTGTTAGTGTATGGATCTCTCTGACATTGTACCACAAGGTTCCATATCACAAAAGGAATGCTGGGATCGATTTTGGGGGTAATTGCCTCAAAATTTTAGGAATTAGGGGCCAAAAAAGGGGCAAAAAACAAGCATTTTTCTAGTTTCATGACAATAACTTGTGTGTAAGTGTATGGATCTTTATGAAATTGTACTACAAGGTTCCATATCACAAAGGGAAAGCTGGAATTGAGTTTGGGGGTAATTGCCGAAACCTTTAGGAATTGGGGGCCAAAAAGGGGCCAAAAAACAAGCATTTTTCTAGTTTCCAGACAATAACTTGTGTTCAAGTGTATGGATCTCTCTGAAATTGTACTGCAAGGTACCATACCACAAAGGGAAGGCTTGGATTGATGATGGGGGTAATTGCCTCAATATTTTAGGAATTAGGGGCCAAAAAGGGGCAAAAAACACATTTTCTAGTTTCCAGACAATAACTTGTGTTCAAGTGTATGGATCTCTCTGAAATTGTACTGCAAGGTACCATACCACAAATGGAAGGCTGGGATTGAGTTTGGGGGTGATGAATCATAAGGGGGTTCAAAAAATTTGGGGGGGGGATTTTTTTTTTTTTCCTTTTTAGCTCACCTGACCTGAAAGATCAAGTGAGCTTTTCTCATCACTTTGCGTCCGTCGTCCGTCGTCCTGCGTCCGTCGTCCGTCGTCCGTCGTCCGTAAACTTTTACAAAAATCTTCTCCTCTGAAACTACTGGGCCAAATTTGACCAAACTTGGCCACAATCATCATTGGGGTATCTAGTTTAAAAAATGTGTCCGGTGAACCGGCCAACCAACCAAGATGGCCGCCATGGCTAAAAATAGAACATAGGGGTAAAATGTAGATTTTGGCTTATATCTCTGAAACCAAAGCATTTAGAGCAAATCTGACATGGGGTAAAATTGTTTATTAGGTCAAGATCTATCTGCCCTGAAATTTTCAGATGAATCAGACAACCTGTCAGGCCTCGACAATAACGCTTGTCCGATTGTCCGGTACCAGAGGAAAAAAAGGTCGGACAAGTAAAAGCTATATCAAGCTTGTCCGACGGGACAAGTAAAATTATTCTGCAGAAAATAAATTTAATCCAACTTTGATGAACAAAGTAATTATAAACAAAAAACAAGAAAAGAAGATAAAAACAAGTATTAATTTGACATGTTTACTTGCAAACCGATAACTTTAAACTGGTTCTTTGTCAGGTACTTTTTAATAGGTAAAAGGCATACTATTCTCGGAAACCAGTTTTACTGATCCGAATCAGCGATGCGCTTTGTAGAAAAGGTAACTTTACAAGACAGTTCGTCACCAGCTCGGAAACGATTCGGCTCCCATGTTTAATAGACAGTTTGGCACCGTAGGAGACATATTTAATAGACATGATTGATAGACAGTTTGGCAACGCAGGAGACATTTCGGGACCAAGACAAATCAGTACCTCGTTTTCCTACCTTATTCTGTTGCTTTATAATAAATACCATACCGGTTATTTTTTTAACAAAAATATTTTTTAAATAAAAATGAAGAAATTATTTACCATAAAATTCACAAAATCATAATTGATCATATGTAGAAAGAAACAATAATTGCAATACGGTGACCTATAGTTGTTAATTTCTGTGTCATTCGGTCTCTTGCAGAGAGTTGTCTCATTGGCAATCATACATCATCTTCTTTTTTTTATTGATTGCATTTGAATAATATTTTTTCAACTTAAACAACCAGGATACAAATCCAATGAGTGTACATTGACAAGCCTATCAGACGGTGCCTCATGTGCAGAGTCTGATGAGACTTTGGCATTGATGAAAACTAGAACCTAAGCCCTGTGACATGACTAGATTCAGTTGTTCTCGACTCATATTTTTGAAAAGTATTTCAAAAGATATAAATAAAATTCTGTTCTATTGTTTTAATTCATTTTTGTTCCTTGAATCAACTTAAAATGCAAACAAGGTTATTATTAAGATTTTTTTTGGACAAGTTACAATTTCATTCGGACAAGTAAGTTTTGGGTTGCACTTGTCCTACTGGACAAGTTGAAAAAAAAGTTATTGTAGAGGCCTGCCTGTTGTTGGGTTGCTGCCCCTAAATTGGTAATTTTAAGGAAATTTTGCCGTTTTTGGTTATCATCTTGAATATTATTATAGATAGAGATAAACTGTAAACAGCAATAATGTTCAGCAAAGTAAGATCTACAAATAAGTCAACTTGACCAAAATGGTCAGTTGACCCCTTAAGGAGTTATTGCCCTTTATAGTCAATTTTTAACCATTTTTCGTAAATTTTTGTAATCTTTTACAAAAATCTTCTCCTCTGAAACTACTAAGACAAATTTAACCAAACTTGTCCACAATCATCATTAGGGTATCTTGTTTAAAAAATGTGTCCGATGACCCCGCCCGTGAACCAAGATGGCCGACATGGCTAAAAATTGTACATAGGGTAAAATGCAGTTTTTGGCTCATATCTCTGAAACCAAAGCATTTAGAGCAAATCTGTTGAGTACCAAATTGTTCATTCGGTCAAGATCTATCTGCCCTGAAATTTTCTTACCAACAGGCAGCCCGTTGTTGGGTTGCTGCCCCTGAATTGGTAATTTTAAGGAAATTTTGCCGTTTTTGGTTATTATCTTGAATATTATTATAGATAGAGATAAACTGTAAACAGCAATAATGTTCAGCAAAGTAAGATCTACAAATAAGTCAACTTGACCAAAATTGTCAGTTGACCCCTTAAGGAGTTATTGCCCTTTATAGTCAATTTTTAACCATTTTTCATAATTTTTGGAATTTTTTACAAAAATCTTCTCCTCTGAAACTACTAAGACAAATTTAACCAAACTTGTCCACAATCATCATTAGGGTATCTAGTTTAAAAAATGTGTCCGATGACCCCGCCCGCGAACCAAGATGGTCGACATGGCTAAAAAATAGTACATAGGGTAAATTGAGTTTTTGGCTCATATCTCTGAAACCAAAGCATTTAGAGCAAATCTGACATGGGGGTAAATTTGTTCATTAGGTCAAGATCTATCTACCCTGAAATTTTCAGACCAATCAGGCAACACATTGTTGGGTTGCTGCCCCTGAATTGGTAATTTTAAGAACATTTTGCAGCTTTTGGTTATTATCTTGAATATTATTATAGATAGAGATAAACTGTAAACAGCAATAATGTACAGCAAAGTTAGATCTACAAATAAGGCAACATGACCAAAATTGTCAATTGACCCCTTAAGGAGTTATTGCCCTTTATAGTCAATTTTTTACAATTTTCATAAATTTTGTAAATTTTTGTAAATTTTTACAAAGTATTTTCCACTGTATCTGCCGGGCCAAGTTCATTATAGATAGAGATAATAGTAAGGAGCAAGAATGTTCAGTAAAGTAAGATCTACAAACACATCACCATCACCAAAACACATCACCATCACCAAAACACAATTTTGTCATGAATCCATCTGTGTCCTTTGTTTAATATGCACATAGACCAAGGTGAGCGACACAGGCTCTTTAGAGCCTCTAGTTTAGCTCACCTGACCTGAAAGGTCAAGTGAGCTTTTCTCATCACTTTGCGTCCGTCGTCCGTCGTCCTGCGTCCGTCGTCCGTCGTCCGTAAACTTTTACAAAAATCTTCTCCTCTGAAACTACTGGGCCAAATTTAACCAAACTTGGCCACAATCATCATTGGGGTATCTAGTTTTAAAAATGTGTGGCGTGACCCGGTCAACCAACCAAGATGGCCGCCACGGCTAAAAATAGAACATAGGGGTAAAATGCAGTTTTTAGCTTATAACTCAAAAACCAAAGCATTAAGAGCAAATCTGACATGGGGTAAAATTGTTCATCAGGTCAAGATCTATCTGCCCTGAAATTTTCAGATGAATCGGACAACCTGTTATTGGGTTGCTGCCCCTGAATTGGTAATTTTAAGTAAATTTTGCTGTTTTTGGTTATTATCTTGAATATTATTATAGATAGAGATAAACTGTAAACAGCAATAATGTTCAGCAAAGTAAGATTTACAAATAAGTCAATATAACCGAAATGATCAGTTGACCCCTTTAGGAGTAATTGCCCTTTATAGTCAATTTTTAACCATTTTTCGTAAATCTTAGTCATCTTTTACAAAAATCTTCTCCTCTGAAACAACTGGGCCAAATTAAACCAAACTTGGCCACAATCATCATTGGGGTATCTAGTTTAAAAAATGTGTGGCGTGACCCGGCCAACCAACCAAGATGGCCGCCACAGCTAAAAATAAAACATAGGGGTAAAATGCAGTTTTTGGCTTGTAACTCAAAAACCAAAGCATTTAGAGCAAATCTGACATGAAGTAAAATTGTTTATCAGGTCAAGATCTATCTGCCCTGAAATTTTCAGATGAATCGAACAACCTGTTGTTGGGTTGCTGCCCCTGAATTGGTAATTTTAAGTAAATTTTGCTGTTTTTGGTTATTATCTTGAATATTATTATAGATAGAGATAAACTGTAAACAGCAATAATGTTCAGCAAAGTAATATTAACAAATAAGTCAACATGACTGAAATGGTCAGTTGACCCCTTTAGGAGTAATTGCCCTTTATAGTCAATTTTTAACCATTTTTCGTAAATCTTAGTCATCTTTTACAAAAATCTTCTCCTCTGAAACAACTGGGCCAAATTAAACCAAACTTGGCCACAATCATCATTTGGTTATCTAGTTTTAAAAATGTGTGGCGTGACCTGGTCAACCAACCAAGATGGCCGCCACGGCTAAAAATAGAACATAGGGGTAAAATTCAGTTTTTGGCTTTTAATTCAAAAACAAAAGCATTTAAAGCAAATCTGACATGAAGTAAAATTGTTTATCAGGTCAAGATCTATCTGCCCTGAAATTTTCAGATGAATCGGACAACCCGTTGTTGGGTTGCTGCCCCTGAATTGGTAATTTTAAGGTAATTTTGCTGTTTTGATACGACCGCAAAAAAATTTTGAGGTCGTATATTGGTATGACGTTGGCGTCGTCGTCGTCGTCCGAATACACAATGGTTTTCGCACTCTAACTTTAGTTTAAGTGAATGGATCTCTATGAAATTTTACCATAAGGTTCAATACCACAATAGGAAGGTGGGGATTGATTTTGGGGGTTATGGTACCAACAGTTAAGGAATTAGGGGCCAAAAAGGGGCCAAAAATAAGCATTTTTGTAACTTCCAGACATAACTTGTGTGTTAGCATATGGATCTCTTTGACATTGTACCACAAGATTCCATATCACAAAGGGTCAATGCTGGGATTGATTTTGGGGTTAATTGCCTCAAAATTTTAGGAATAAGGGGCCAAAAGGGGGCAAAAAACAAGCATTTTTCTAGTTTCATGACAATAACTTGTGTGTAAGTGTATGGATCTTTCTGAAATTTTACTACAAGGTTCCATTTCACAAAGGGAAAGCTGGAATTGAGTGTTGTGGTAATTGCCCAAAACGTTTAGTAATAAGGGGCCTAAAAAGGGGTTTAAAATAAGCATTTTTTAGTTTCTAGACAATAACTTGTGTTCAAGTGTATGGATCTCTCTAAAATTGTATTACAAGGTACCATACCACAAAGGCAAGGCTGTAATTGAGCTTGGTTTGGGGGGAAAGGGGGGTGGGGGTGATGAATCATAAGGGGGGCGGGGGTCAAAAAAGGGGTAATTTTTTTTTTTCCTTTTTTTTGTTTGTTTAAAATTTACATTTTAAGTTAGTTATTTTTTATCACGAAGAGAAAGTAGGAATTGAGTTTTGGGGTTAATTGCTCAAACATTTATGAATAAGGGGCCAAATATTGGTCAAAAATAAGGATTTTTTTAGTTTGCAACAAAAACTTGTGTTCAAGTGTATGGATCTCTGTGAAATTGTATTGCAATGTACCATACCACAAATTGAAGGTTGTGATTGAGGTGGGGGATGATGAATCAAAAGGGGGTTGAAAAAATGTGTGGGAGGTAGGATTTTTTTTTTTCCTTTTTTTTTCTTTAAAATTTTCCATTTAAAGATGGTTGTTTCAGATTTATATATGAAAGAAAATAATAATGATACGGTTATATATCATGAGGAATTGAAATTTAAAATTATGTATATTGGAAATTTAGGTTACATTGGAAAGTAATAATTGGCTTTGGGGGGGGGTTATGGCTCTAATGTTTAAGGAATAGGGGGAAAAAAGGTTAAAAAACAAGGGTTTCCATTTTAATAGACAAATAATTGAGTAAAGAACATTATTTAAAAGCAGTGTAAGGTTGGTAATTCAAACTCATTTAAATATCTCATCTACACTGCTTTTAAATTATGTAAATTGGAAATTTGCCAATAACTTTATTGTTAATAAATGCATTGGAAATTTGCCAACAATTTTAGTGTAATAAACTTCATTGGAAATTTGCCAATATAAAATTTTGCTGATGAAGGTTTTTTGTTTACCTTTAGCCTTGACTATGAAGTCATTTTCTATTTTTATAGCCTTATGATGTAGTTGAATTATTTAATACTTTTATGATGTGTTTAAATGGGGTTTTATCATGTTTATGGTTGCAAATTTATTGTTTTAGTATAATAAACTCCATTTAAAATTTGCCAATAAAAAAAATTTTTGTTTATTTTTAGCTATGATTATGATGTCATTTTCTATTTTACTTTTATGGTTGCAAAGAAATTTTTATTTTTAGATATTACTGTTAAATGATGCTGATTAAGGTTTTTGCTATCTTTAGCCATGACTATGATGTCATTTTCTATTTTAATATCTGTTATGATGTATTTAAATGGGCTTTTATGGTTACAAAGGAATTTTATTTTTAGATATTACTATAAAATGTTGCTGATGCTGATTAAGGATTTTGTTTATTTTTAGCCATGACTATGATGTCATTTTCTATTTTAATACCTTTATGATGTAATTTCCATTTTTAGATATTACTGTTAAATGATGCTGATTAAGGGTTTTTTGCTATGTTTAGCCATGACTATGATGTCATTTTCTATTTTAATATCTTTATGATGTATTTAAATGGGCTTTTATGGTTACAAAGGAATTTTATTTTTAGATATTACTTTAAATGTTGCTGATTAAGGATTTTTGTTTATTTTTAGCCATGACTATGATGTCACTTTCTATTTTAATACCTTTATGATGTATTTAAATGGGCTCCCATGTATTTAGATTTTTGATTATTTATACATGTTACCAAATTGGTCCACATTGAACAAAAACGGTCCAAATTTCAACTTTATTACATTACATCAAACATTGAATTCTACATATTCTTTGATATATTGAAATTAACAAACAATTTAGTTTATGGATATTCCACCATAATAGGTAAATTAAATTTTTTCCAGTTCTTACACCACATTCATCCTGTGTCAGAAACCTATGCTGTGTCAAATATTTAATGACAATCCAAAGTCATAGCTGTATCAAGCTTGAATTTTGTGTCCATACTTGCCCCAACTGTTCAGGGTTCGACCTCTGCGGTCGTATCAAGCTGCGCCCCAGCGAAGCATTTTATTGGTTATTATCTTGAATATTATTATAGATAGAGATAAACTGTAAAAAACAATAAATGACGGCAAAGTAAGATCTACAAATAAGTCAACATGACCGAAATTGTCAGTTTACCCCTTTAGGAGTTATTGCCCTTTATAGTCAATTTTTAACCATTTTTTCGTAAATCTTAGTAATCTTTTACAAAAATCTTCTCCTCTGAAACTACTGGGCCAAGTTAATTATAGATAGAGATAATTGTAAGCAGGAAAAATGTTCAGTAAATTAAGATGTACAAACACATCACCATCACCAAAACACAATTTTGTCATGAATCCATCTGCGTCCTTTGTTTAATATTCACATAGACCAAGGTGAGCGACACAGGCTCTTTAGAGCCTCTAGTTTTCTTTTTTTCCTTTTTTTTTCTTTTAAAATTTTCCATTTTAAGTTGGTTATTTCTGATTTTTATTTAAAAGCAAATAATAATGATATGGTAGGAGATACACACCAAACAGGATGTGTAAATTATTATATAATAAGTATTGTGCAATAGCAAGAAATTTTCAATTGCACAGTATTGCACAATAGCAAGAAATCTTCAATTGCACAGTATTGCGCAATAGCAAGAAATCTTCAATTGCACAGTATTGCACAATAGCAAGAAATATCCGATAGCACAATATTGCGCAATAGCAAGAAATTGTCAATAGTACTGTATTGCGCAATAGCAAGAAATATTTAATTGCGCAGTATTGTGCAAAAGAAGATACTTCGTATAAATTGCTTATTTCTTGACCAATTTCAATGGGGTTTTATTCTTGAATTCTTGGGGTTCTTTAATATGCTGAATCTAACTGTGTATTTAGTTTTTGGATTTTGGGCCCCTTTTTAAATTGGTCCACATTGAGGTCCAAAGGGTCCAAAATTAAACTTTGTTTGATTTCATCAAAAATTGAATTATTGGGGTTCTTTGATATGCCGAATCTGACCGTGTATTTAGATTCTTAATTTTTGGTTCCGTTTTCAAATTGGTCTACATTAAGGTCCAAAGGGTCCAAAATTAAACTTAGTTTGATTTTAACAAAAATTGAATTCTTAGGGTTCTTTGATATGCTGAATCTAAACATGTATTTAGATTTTTGATTATGGGCCCAGTTTTCAAGTTGGTCCAAATCGGGGTCCAAAATTAAACTTTGTTTGATTTCAACAAAAATTGAATATATGGGGTTCTTTGATATGCTGAATCTAACCATGTATTTAGATTTTTGATTTTTGGGCCCCGTTATCAACTTTGTCCACATTGAGGTCAAAAGGGTCCAAAATAAAACTTTGTTTGATTTCATCAAAAATTGAATTCTTGGGGTTCTTTGATATGCTGAATCTAACCATGTATTTAGATTTTGGATATTGGACCATAATTAAGGTGAATGTCCAATTTAAAATTTTTAAGTTCTTAGACCACATTAATTCTGTGTCAGAAACCTATGCTGTGTCAAATATTTAATCACAATCCAAATGCAAAGCTGTATCAAGCTTGAATGTTGTGTCCATACTTGCCCTAACTGTTCAGGGTTCGACCTCTGCGATTGTATCAAGCTGCGCCCTGCGGAGCATTTTATTGATTTTTGGCCCAGTTTTCAAGTTGGTCCAAATTGGGGTCCAAAATTAAACTTTGTTTGATTTCAACAAAAATTGAGAATATGGGGTTCTTTGATATGCTGAATCTAACCATGTATTTAGATTTTTTATTTGTGGACCCCGTTATCAAATTGGTTCATATTGAGGTCAAAAGGGTCCAAAATTAAACTTTGTTTGATTTCATCTGAAATTGAATTATTGGGGTTCTTTGATATTCCAAATCTAACCGTGTATTTAAATTTTTAATTTTGGGTCCTGTTTTTTAAATTGCTCTACATTAAGGTCCAAAGGGTCCAAAATTAAACTTAGTTTGATTTTAACAAAAATTGAATTCTTGGGGTTCTTTGATTTGCTGAATCTAAACATGTGTTTAGATTTTTGATTATGGGCCCAGTTTTCAAGTTGGTCCAAGATAGGGTCCAGTATTTAAACTTTGTTTGATTTCAACAAAAATTGAATATATGGGGTTTTTTGATATGCTGAATCTAAACATGTATTTAGATTTTTGATTATGGGCCCAGTGTTCAAGTTTGTCCAAATTGGGGTCCAAAATTAAACTTTGTTTGATTTCAACAAAAATTGAATATATGAGGTTCTTTGATATGCTGAATCTAAACATGTATTTAGATTTTTTATTTGTGGGCCCCGCTATCAAATTGGTTCATATTGAGGTCAAAAGTGTCCAAAATTAAACTTTGTTTGATTTCATCAAAAATTGAATTATTGGGGTTCTTTGATATTCCAAATCTAACCGTGTATTTAGATTTTTAATTTTGGGTCCCGTTTTTTAAATTGCTCTACATTAAGGTCCAAAGGGTCCAAAATTAAACTTAGTTTGATTTTAACAAAAATTGAATTCTTGGGGTTCTTTGATATGCTGAATCTAAACATGTGTTTAGATTTTTGATTATGGGCCCAGTTTTCAAGTTTGTCCAAGTTGGGGTCCAAAATTAAACTTTGTTTGATTTTAACAAAAATTGAATATATGGGGTTCTTTGATATGCTGAATCTAACCATGTATTTTGATTTTGGACATTGGACCATAATAGGTAAATTAAAAAAAATCAAGTTCTTAGACCACATTCTTTCTGTGTCAGAAACCTATGCTGTGTCAAATATTTAATAACAATCCAAATTCAGAGCTGTATCAAGCTTGAATGTTGTGTCCATACTTGCCCCAACTGTTCAGGGTTCGACCTCTGCGGTCGTATCAAGCTGCGCCCCAGCGAAGCATTTTATTTTTATGAAGCGAACCCCTATAAAAACTTAGCTAATATTATCCATTAATAAATAAAATAAATTCTTGGTGTACTTTTTTATGCTGAATCTAACCTTGTATTTAGATTTTGGACATTGGACCATAATAGGTAAAAGTCCAATTTCAAATTTTTCAGTTCTTTGACCACATTCATTCTGTGTCAGAAACCTATCCTGTGTCAAATATTTAATCACAATCCAAATTCAGAGCTATATCAAGCTTAAATGTAGTGTCCATACTTGCCCTAACTATACAGGGTTCGACATCTGCGGTCTTATCAAGCTGCTCCCTTTAGAGCATTTTATTTAACTTGATACAGTGTACTTACTTTTTATCGCTATTTTGTTTATTTTTCCTTTGATCTTTTTTTTGTGATACTTTTTCATAACATGCTACTCACTTGAGATAGAAATTAAGGGTACACATGCTGTTGTTAATGTAAACATCAACGATGTCACAGGCAAAATATTGATAAACAAATTATCAATGGTCTTTAAACTGAAGGATGTTTCTGGGCCACATCTTAACTCAGGGCTGTCGCCCTTCCCGTTGATGAGATTGTAGCTGAGAAACACCCTCTTGTTTGAAAAACCATTGATAATCTATAATTAGAACTCAATAATCACTTTTTATAACTTACTACTTGTTTTTCATAAGTCGATACTTTAAACTTGACAATAAGAAATCCTTGTCTGCAATAGTGCCATATCAAAGTTTTTAGCTCACCTGGCGTCCGTCGTCGTTAGCTTTTTACAAAAATCTTCTCCTCTGAAACCACTGGGCCAAATTTAACCAAACTTGGCCACAATCATCATTAGGGTATCTAGTTTAAAAAATGTGTCCGATGACCGTGCCAACTAACCAAGATGGCCACCATGGCTAAAAATAGAACATAGGGGTAAAATGTAGATTTTGGCTTATATCTCTGAAACCAAAGCATTTAGAGTAAATCTGACAGAGTAAAACTGATTATCAGGTCAAGATCAATCTGCCCTGAAATTTTCAGACAAATCTGACAACCTGTTGTAGGGTTGCTGCCCCTGAATTGGTAATTTTAAGGAAATTTTGCATTTTTGGTTATTATCTTGAATATTATTATAGATAGAGATAAACTGTAAACAGCAATAATGTTCAGCAAAGTAAGATCTACAAATAAGTTTCATGACCAAAATTGTCAGTCAACCCCTTTAGGAGTTATTGCCCTTAATAGTCAATTTTTAACAATTTTTTGTAAACTTTTGTAATCTTTTACAAAAATCTTCTTCTCTGAAACTACTGAGACAAATTTAACCATATGTGGCCATAATCATTATTAGGGTATCTAGTTTAAAAAATTTGTCCGATGACCCCACCTTCCAACCATCATGGCCGACTTGGTTAAAAATAGAACATAGGGGTAAAATGCAGTTTTTGGTTTATATCTATTAAACTAAAGCATTTAGAACAAATCTGACAGGTGGCAAAAATGTTCATCAGATTTAGATTTATCTGCCCTGAAATTTTCAGACGAATCCGACAACCAGTTGTTGGGTTGCTACCCCTGAGTTAGTAATTTTACAAAAATTTTGCATTTTTTTGTTATTATCTTAGATATCATTATAATATCTAATATCTAATACTATTAATTATGATTTCAACCTTATTTTACATGATTTCCAAAGCATCAGTAAATACAGGTGAGCGACACAGGCTCTTGAGAGCCTCTAGTTTTTTTATTTATACTAAAACCTAAATATGATTTGAAATTTAAAAATAAAAATCATCCAATTTTTCCGCCAGTGATTTCAATCTCTTAAATTAAAAATAAGAAAGCAAGTGACATGATACAAGATTTTCAAGCTAAACGTGCTTCCTCCGTACATTATCTAAGTCACTTGAATTTATATTGATTAAAACAAACAAAATCTGCATAAATTCAGTGAACTTACTAGTGATGCTTGCCAGGCCAATGTGCTGATATTTTTCAATGATCTATATAGGGTCATTAAACAACCAGGGATTTCAATATAAGAGCATATTTAGGGACAGCTCCATCAATGTCCTTCACATGCACATGATGCTGCTTCTTTTAAAAATTCATATATTTACAAAATATATGCTCAATATTTGAATAATTACTTGATTATTGAGAATAAGTTCTGGTCTATTTAAGAGAAAAGAAAAATGTGAAAGTTTTTAAGATCAGAGTTATTTTGATTTATAAGATAAAAGAATATGCTCTATGAATATCTAAATTCAGCTGGCAAAATGTGTTTTTATGAGATATTTTACCCAATGCATTTTCAATTTCAAAGGTTGAATAGTATATTTCTTAGTGTCTGGATACAGCCATAATTTTCCAGTCATGACAGATCTAAAAGGTCCTTGATTGAAATGTATTTTGGGATTTATGTAAAGTTGTTTTTTTTTAATGATTTTTACAAAGATCGAACACAATTATCAATACCATTTGTTTGTGTCAGATATTGGATTATTAGTTACAAGTTAGAAAGTATTGGTTTCAATTCATTTTCAAATATAAAACAGAAAATTCTGACCAAGTACAGATGATTGACTTTATTATAAAATAACTTTTTTAAGTAAAGCCTATCAACATTTTAGAATTAAAGTTTTCTTTTCAATATATTTAAGGTTCAGACGAACATGCCGATATTCTTTACACATTATAAAAATAAGGAGATCAGGTAACAATGATTGCCAATGAGACAACTATCCACCAAAGTTCAAATAAAGTGGATGTAAGCAATTATAGGCAACCATACGGCCTTCAACGATGAGAAAAACCCATACAGTATAGTAGACTATTAAAGGCCCAAACATGAAAAATATGAAACAATTCAATTGAGAAAACTAACTGCCTAATTTATAACAAAAAAATTTACGAAAAAATAAATACGACAGACATGAACCAGCAACAATCACTGAACTACAGGCTCCTGACATGGAACAGGCACATAAGGAATGTGGCAGGGTTAAACATGTTTGTGAGCGCTCAACCCTCCCCCTAACCTGGGACAGTGGTGTAACAGCACAACATAAGAACAAACAGTTGAAAAAGGCTTAGCTCATCAGATCAATACAAAGCAGAAAAACATCAAACATAAACACATACCGGATGTGGCATGGTATTTATCCATCCCTCATCCCTAACAACAAAGGGACACTAAGTACAGATCTAATAGTACTCACAGTTACTGACAGCTAGTTCAAAGCTAATAACAACTAATAAAAAAAAATCATGCATCTAAGACTAAAATATCAATCAGTGCACATCCAACATTCAATGGATTTAGTGTAAAGACGTCATTAACAGTCAGAGAAAAACATGACCTTGTGCAATGCAAAAATAAAGGAATCGACAGATTGTAGTACCGTTAAAGTGCATATGTATATAACAAAACTATTTAGTATGATTTTAATTTACTGATAACAAATCAATATTTATATCAATAAAAAACAATATTCAAAGATCTAATTACAGTGTTGAATTGGTAACCTTTTTGAATAAGTTTATTTAAAGGATTGATAAGTTTACCCGGATCGTATATAAATTCCCAGGCTTGGTAAACAACATCACCGTAAAATTAAGGATGTGCTATTCTGTCTGAAATAAGTTTTTTACAGGTACAGCCAAACTTGCAAACCAAATCTTTGTATCTATGGAAGAATTTAGTAAAGGTTTTAAGTAATTTGTGGTTACGAAATCTCTGACTTAATAATTTACCACTAGTACATAGATTTCGCTCATTGAAATCCAAAATGTCGCTACAGACACAGGCACAACGAACGAGTTGGGATATATAAGATGGTGCCAGAGGAGCATCACCGTCCAAAAAAGGAAAATTAACAATAGGGAAAGAAAAATCATCCCTTTTGTCGTAAATTTTTGTGTAGAGTTTTTATTGTAAAACTGAAATATCTAAATCTAGGAAAGGACACTTATTGCTGTTAATATTTGATTTATTTCAATTAAGTTCCTGTGGGTAAACTTGGCAGTATATTTAGAGAATTCTTGATTAATTAACAAAAAAATATAATCAAGATAAAGGTAAGTGTTGTTGAATTTATGAATTAAATGGAATTTAGAAGGGTCTTTACTGAGTTTGGCCATTAACTGTGATTCATAAGTTGGTCCAAATTGGGGTCCAAAATTAAAGTTTGTTTGATTTCATCAAAGTGAATTATTTTGTTCTTTGATGTGCGCAATCTAACATTGTTTTAATTTTTTTATTTTTGGCCTGTTTTTCAAACTTGTCCACATTAAAGTCCAAAATAGCCAAAATTAAACTTAGTTTGATTTTAACCAAAAGTTGAATTCTTGTGGTTATTTGATATGCTGAATCTAAGCATATAATTAGATTTTTGTTTTTAGGCACAGTCTTCAAGTTGGTTGAATTAAATGGAGTTTAGAAGTTTAGAAGGGTCTTTACTGAGTTTGGCCATTAACTGTGATTCATAAGTTGGTCCAAATTGGGGTCCAAAATTAAACTTTGTTTGATTTTATCAAAAATTTAATATAAGGGGTTCTATGATATGCTGAATTTAAGTAATATTGAGAATATAAATGGGGAATATGTCAAAGAGACAACAACCCGACCAAAGAACAGACAACAGCCGAATGCAGCGAGAAAATCCCGCACCCGGAAGTGGTCCTCAGCTGGCCCTTAAATAAAATTGTGTGCTAGTTGAGTGAAAATGGATGTCACACTAAACTCCAAAACATATAAATGAACTAAAATTAAAAAACATACTAGACTAACAAATGCCAAAGGCTCCTGAAGGGACAGGCGAAAAAATGCGGAGGGGTTAAATATGTTTTGTGAGATCTCAACCCTCCCCCTATACCTCTAGCCAATGTAGAATAAAGAAACACATAGCAATACGCACAGTAAAACTCAGTTTAAAAGAAGTTGGAGTCTGATGTCAGAATAGGTAACAAAAGAAACTAAGCAAAATGACAATAAAATATAAATGAACAAAGGACTACTAGCAGTTGCTGACATGCCAGCTCCAGACCTCAATTAAACTGATTGAAAGATTATGTCTTCATCATATGAAAATCAAGTACAATCCCTCCTGTTAGGGGTTTAGTATCATACCATCATAAAAATATATGAGAAGAACATAACCCGTATCATGCCAACAACTGGATTTAGAATAAATGTGTTTATTTCCGATGCAAAGACCCTATGAGTGAATCAATATTAATACCAAAATATGCAATCCTTAATGACTTGACAACAGTATCATAACTATATCCTTTCCGAATAAGTCTGTTTAAAGGTTTGGTTAGCTTTTGAGGTGAATGCCGACATTTTTGTGCTTTGTAAAGAATATTACCATAAAATATTGGATGTGAAATACCTGACCTTATAAGATGTCTGCATGTTGATTTATATTTACGAATGATGTCCTTGTACAGATGATAAAATTCAGTAAAAGTTTTGACTAGTTTGTTATATCGAAAACCCTGGTGTAATAATTTTTCAGTAATACAGAGATATCTTTCCTTTAAATCAAATACGTTGTTACATACATGAGCGAATCGAACAAGTTGAGATATATAAACACTATAAGATGGCGACAAGGGAACGTCACCATCTAAAAATAGATAATTAACAATAGGAAATGAAAAATCATCTCTTTTATCATAAATTTTGGTATTAAGCTTCCCGTTAAAGATAAAGATATCAAGATCCAGGAAAGGGCAGTGTTCATTGTTAGTATTAGCTTTATTTAAAGTCAGTTCGGCAGGATAAATCTCTTTAGTGTACATACTGAAGTCGTCATTATTGAGAGCCAATATATTATCTAAATATCTAAAAATGTTTTTAAATTTTTTGAATCAGATGTTGTTTCGATGGGTCTTTGCTGAATTTAGTCATAAATTGTATCTCGTAACAATACAGAAACAGGTCCGCAATAAGTGGTGCACAGTTAGTCCCCATGGGAATTCCGATAACCTGACGATATACGGAATCTCCATAGCGAACAAAAATGTTATCTAGTAAAAATTCAAGGGCAGTTATAGTATCAAAGCAGGTTCAATTGACATAGTTCTTTTGTTTGTTGTTACTAAAAAATGACCTAAAAGAGTTTGAACATATATATTCGCATTCCGACTTTTTAAATGCCCATTTAATCAGGTGTGTGTGTGTGTATTTAGATTTTGGATTTTGGGTCCTGTTATCAAATTGGTTCACATTGAGGTCCAAAGGGTCCAAAATTAAACTTTGTTGTATGTAGCATGATAAATTCTGAAGGAAATTGCAGTTTTATGTCTCATTAAATTTTTTGCAGTTTTAGACTGTTTTATTCCACATATTACTTTTATTTAAAAGAACAAAAAGGTAATGTGTGATAAAAACATGTAATTTGAAGTATTTTAAATCTTCATAATCTTACCTATGTACCAAACATTTTTGATTAACATCATTTATCTCAAAATAGTTCAAAAGTTATTTCTGATTTATTATATTCCTTTATCTTTTGAAGAATGTAGATGAGGTATAATGTAAAGGTCTGAAATAATGAATACATATAATTTAGTTGTACTTCTATTAAGTACAGTTACAACATACAGGTTCAATTTGTTGCAGGTTGGTGATAGTATTGTTAGAAAGGCAAGAGAAACTTTAGAAAGGTCTATCAAACTGGTAGAAGACACACCAAAGTGGGCAGCAAAAGTTTTGTATGGCGATACTGATAGGTAGATTTGATTATACAGAAAAAATAGTTATTGCTTTGAAAATTTAAGTAATATAGTTGAGCTATTGCTATTTGCTTCATTCCAGTCATATATGATATTTGCATCAATCAACTATTTCATTTTTGTCATCCATTGTATAAAAGGCTTTGACTTCTACTTGAACAATGAATCAGTTTAGTCCAAAAGAGCAAAATCAGCAAAATATTCTTTAGAACAGGTATTTCCAAAATCTTTATCCGTAGAAACTGAAGATGACAGATTGCAGGTTGTTGTTACTTGTTCAGTGCTAATCAGCCTATTCTTATGTTCTTCATTATTTATTTTACATCAAACCCTGTCAAAAATATATATAAAAATTTTCTTTTTGATATGGAACCCTTTACAAATGTTTTTAGTCTATGACATGAAATCAAACAAAAATCTTTTATAATTGTCATTTAACTATTGCACATGCTTGTCTCTGGTTATACCAAGTTGCATGACCATCTTCAGTCTTTGGAGGTCAACTAGATTGTAAATTAGATGGTGTCTAAGTCCTAGTGCATTTGAATATGCACGAAAAGCTGATACTTTATTATGTTTTTATACATTGTTTGTTGTTTCCCATAGAACTTTTATAATTCTGTTATCAATCAAATTATAGTCAATTATAGTGATTATGAATTTGTCAGCTAATGACCTTACAACTTCAACAATACTTTTTTCAGCATGTTCATCTTATTGAAAGGTAGAAGTAAAGATGATGCCTTTAAGATTGGTTATGAGATATGTGATGCTGTAACAGCTATGCATCCAAGTCCGATTAAACTCAAATTTGAAAAGGTAAATATGATTTAATCTAAACCAAGATAATTACTGGTATGATTAATTTGATTAAATGATTATGTATGATTCTGTGCACAACGCTTGTTGAGGTAGACAAGACTTGAGTATTACTCTTACAGTGATGAAGTTGTCAACTAATTTTGTCTTGCCTACCACCAATATCAAGAAAGCTTCATATTTCAGAAGATAAAAGAGTTGAATATTGTCTGGCATTTTTCTGTTGTCCTTTACCTAATTCTCATTGTTCATTGACTACTTAAAAACTATAGGTTTTTCAAAACATAAATTTTCGGTTTTGATGAGTAATTATAAAGACATATACATAATCATTAGAATGCAGCCTTACTTTTAATATATGGTAAAATTAATGAAAAAAAGATCCCTATTGACTTTGAGGTCAATATGTTTAAGGTCGAATATGAAGCCCTCTTCCGTCCCTCCCGTTAATAATTCAAATCTGTTTTTTTTCAAAATTTCAATCCCAAAAAATTTGACCGTCTCTATTTTTTATTACCATTGATGTCAACATTAATTACGTTTTGTGTCACTGATGAAGGTAATGTTTACCTGTAAATCAAAGAACATCTGTAATTATATGGCTTCACTTGACAGCTTGGGTGTCAACCATACTATTAAGTAACGATTTTCACCTCAGGCTAACTGCAATTATGTAATAAAAGCTTTGTGTATTTGAAAACACTTAAAAGAAATTTTGGGTTACTTCCAGCTTGTTTTATCATGTCTTAAAATAATGTAAATTGATAAAAGAATATAAATGAAATACAAATTTGGTTCAGGCAAACTCAAGTAAGAGAACAGAAACCAATTTTGGGATTTACAGACGTACGTACAAGTAAGGGACGTACATACTTACAGAAGAACAAGGATAAAACTCAATACGGTGGGGGGCATAATAATAGCAGTATGACCACAGGAATAAAAAGTTTATATACACTAGATTCATAGAGGTGCTTATAACCCTGTAACACATCTTAGTTGCTGCTGTGAAATTTAGCATTTAGGCAATAACATTTGAGATTTTTGGTTTTAAGCCATTCATTTGATATACTAGTAATCATTGCCTCTGTGTTTGGATGACACATTGTTAATTATAGGTCAATCTTAAAGAATCATACTGCCCCAGGAATAAAGTGTGAGGATAAAAAGTTCTGGATCCGCCACTGCATTGTTAAGCATTAAGAAAGTCATTTTGCTAGTACATGGACAAATGTTATTTAATCATGTTGATACGAATTGTCGTTGAGTCAATGTTTTTCTGCTGTCAGTTTGATCCACTTGAGCATGCTAAACAAGGGAAGGTCCTTATATCCACATTTGAATGTGAAACAGCTAATATTTAAATAACGGAATTAAAAGTTTTCAAATGATTTTTGGCATCAAAACCTTCTGATCGATGTTTTGAAAAAAACAATGCACTTTTCTATCAAAGCCGGTATTTACCTTTACTCATCCTTGACGTGACACATTAGCCATATAGTTATCGAGTATTTTTAATTTTATCACCTGTGTATTGTTCAATCAAACCATTATCACTTGTCAACTATCCGACGGCTTGGTCAAAATATCAACTTGTTCTTGCATTTCAGTCAGTCATACCGGATTCTTTCGATACACTCGGGCATTTACTTATTCAATAATTGAACATTTGTAAATATCATGAAATATTCATGAATGAAACGCTGTCTCGTGTAGATTTCTTTTGATTTTCTCTTCAGCGCATGGCAGATCCGCGATGTAGTGTTTGTGATACTCATTTTCAAAATGAAGTTAAATTCATCTGAATTGTAGGTGAACATTCCTTCCTGTTTTATTCAAGCTGTAATCTTTTCAAAAGAGTAGAAACTCAAAATTTCAAAAGCATCTTCCTAGAAACAGTATTCAAACACTAATACTACATTATCTTGGATCAGAACATTTGCGATAGTCTGTCACTGGAAGTTTTAGGCCGACGCCTTGGGAAAGTAGCTATAGCAAGCTACAGCAAACTTTCCCAAAAATGTTGGTTCCCAATTTTGAACTTTTCCCAAGGGAGACAATCATGATCAGCCAATCAAAATTGGTGTTTCTCATGATTACATTAATAAGACAATCAAAATCAGTGTATCTCATGATTATGGGGCATTACAAACATGCAAAAATTTTAACATGCTTGGAACTTTTGAGTTGTATTCCTCCGTCTGTAAGTCAGAATTGTAAAAATTGTGATCATGAATCGATTCTGGCCATCTGCAAGGATATCTTATGCCCCTTAAGAAGAAGTAAAGCGTGGCTGAAGAACAAATTCAACAATTATCACATGTCTTTTGCAAAGTCTGCAATAAACTGATAGAGACCAAAACGTTGACCATTACGCCTGAATGACGTTTCAAAGCCTCAAGGACTATCAATTTCAACAGAAACCCTTCACAGCTCAGAATACTACCAAGTCTGTCAGTAATTATTTGTACGACCAGATGATGAGCTTCTTAAGATGGTCAAGCAAGCATGTACAGATAATACAAAAGAACTACTCACAAGACATTTTCATTGATGTGATTATATAAAAATCAGAAGATGTGGTATAACTGCCATCGAGACAAATCTCTACAATAGACAAAATGACACAGAAATTAACAACTATAGGTCACCGTATGGCCTTCAACAATGAGTAAAACCCATACCGCATAGTTTATGTATAGTAGCGTTAATTTACATGACAATTTGAAAGTTTCACTTTAAAAATTAATAGTACTTTCATTGATTTCAATGATGAGAATTTATAAAGATAAGAATTTGCATGTTTATATTTTAGTAGTAAACAATAGATGTTGATTTTAGTAGCAGTAGTTCAGAAAAGTAATTAATTATGATTAATTGTTTATTTCACATGTTATTGACCACTACTTGAGACATTAAGAATTCTTATATAAATATGTTCTGGCAAATTCAGCATTTCCATTTGGTAATTAAAAGGTCAAAGGTTTGATACTAAAGATAAATTTAGAATATTAAGTAATAGGCTAATGGGGCAGTGAAGTTAGTTATAATTAGTCTTATAGTTTTAGGTTAGTTTTAGAATGACATTTGCCTTACGAACATCTTATATCTTGAATTATGTATCATTTTTGTCTCGCCTTGACGAAGTCAAAAAGCGAGACATAGGTATGCTGTTTCTGGCAGCGGCGACGTCAACATTGTTTTAGTTTGTGATTAGGTCAAGTGTATGGTGAACCACTAGTGGTAGGTCAATGATATTTGGTATTAGCATTGGCACATCTCATTTTCATGGAGATTATTTGACCCTGCCCCCTCAGTCATGGTCTATTGACTTTGAAACTTTTGCTTAGTTTACATGTATTAGTTTGTGATTAGGTCAGTTCAAGGGGAACCATTAGTGGTAGGCCAATGTTAATTGGTATGCAGTTGTATAAGCATTGGCACATCTCATTTCCATGGAAAATATTTGGCCCCACTCCCTCAGTCATGGTCAATTGACTAATGAAACTTTTGCTTAGTTTACTTGTTTTAGTTTGTGATTAGGTCAGTTCAAGGGGAACCATTAGTGGTAGACCAATCAGGGCTTCCAAAGTTATTTTTAGCCAGCCGGACATTTTATATATTATCCCGATTTTAATCCCTTAAGACTAAATAAATAAAAGGCAATTATGGTAATCAGTTGCCGTGTTGGCCATCCCAATGATTGACATTAAAAAAAAAGATATTAAACTTTCTTTGATTCAAATTCGAAGTTCCGATGTAAACTGTTAAATTGGCAGTGCATCATTCGAAGTGTGCAATATCAGCATACTTATATCTGCTTAGACTCTTTATTTGTGCTAAATAACGTTGTCAAAAACTTTACTTTCGTTTTTAAATCTAAACCAGATGTTATCTTGACATGGTAAAACATGGACCAGAGTCGGATACGAAAACTCCGTGTACGTTTGCAAAGCATGAATGAGTGTAAGTAGCTCTTTCTACAATATTTCTTCAAGAAAATATTCGAAATAAACGTGAGATAAAGGTATCAATGACAATTTAAGCATTTTTTGAAGAAATTAGGATGCATAATTAAATTTCACACCTGCGCAGACGTATACCAGTTCAAACAGAGACATGTCTCTGGTTCAAAAAACGTGTCGGTTATGACGATTTTTCATTTTCACCTTTTTAATTTTTTCATCAAATCATATTTGTAAACGTATTTCTGATAATTTAAATCTTTTTAACTAAATTAATTAGATGCAAGCCGCTGAAATGTAAGAAAATAACTGAATAGACCAATGTCCGGTTCAAAATAGTTTACCTGTCACCTGAACAGGTAAATTTCAGCTGTTCGACAACTAATTAGCCTTGATTAAAATGATCATGTCACTTTTATGACCGCAAATGTGTGGCTGTTAAAGGCAAAAGGTTGGGTCAAAAAGATCGCGAATTATGTTAAAATGACCGTCTCTTAAGCCTTGAAAACTAAAAAGTAGATGTCCGTTTCATGCTTTTCCCAGCTGGACTTTTACCGGACATTATACAAATGTCGGGAATATATGACCGTTTTGGAAGCCTTGAGGCCAATGTTAATTGGGTATGCAGTTGTATAAGCATTGGCAGTTTGGCACATCTCATTTCCATGGAAAACAATTGGCCCCGCCCCCTCTGTCATGGTCAATTTACTTGGAAACTTAGTTTACATGTTTTAGTTTGTGATTAGATCAGTTTAAGATGAACCGCTAATGTTAAGTCAATGATATTTGGTATGCAAATTTATTGGCATTTGCAAGTCTAGTTACCATATATATTATATAGCCCCACCTCCTCATCATGGTTCATTGACCTTGAAACTTGTACATAGTTTACAAGTTAATGTTTGTCTTTAGGTTTGTTTAAAGGAAACGACTTATGATAAGTCAATGGTATTTGGTATGCAGTTGTATTAGCATTTGCACATCTCATTTCCATGGAGATTGTTTAGCCATGTACCTTCAGTCATGGTTCATTGACTTTGAATATTTGCATAACTTACATGTTAAAGTATTGCTCTTTTAATTTCAACATTTGCATTATCAAAATTACAAAAAGGCGAGACATATCTCTGTGTTAACAGTTTATTAATCTGTATCATATGAACTATATTTTGAATTATGGATGCCTGTTAACTAAACAATAGTTCCTTATTCTTGTGATCTATTGGACCAAAAGGCATTTCCCCATATTTGATATTCTTATAGGAGCAACACCACCTCATGAAAATAGTGGTAACCCCACTCCTACATATGTTTAGTAAAATCAGATTAATAAAATATGAATCAAGTTTAATACAATTAAGTCAATGAGGTGTGCTTTCTTTGATGACATTTGAGTTGCAGTGCTACCATGAACATATAAGATAGTAGTTTATGGACATTACACTTACTGTAACAATATCATACAGTGTTGTCATTCTTGTTATTAAATTATCTAATCATTTAAACTATTGTCTTTTATTTTTCACAACAAATCAGATAAATAATATAAGTACAAGAATCCTGCAAATAAAAAGAAGAAAGGGGATTATGTGCTCATCATCAGTATACCATAAGAAAAAAATAAGATACATGTATGACATTATTTCTTAGAGTACAAAACAGTGCACGCAAAAACGCTGCAAAAAATGTAACCTTTGAAAATATTATGCCCATGAGGATTTTCAAAAGTTGGTAGGTATGTTTGTATAGTTACTAAAAAAACCAAATGTGTGCATAAAAGTGGTTTCATAAGGATTAATCAAATGCTTTATATGGTATTGCAACCTAAATCAAATATAATGAGAAGAAGATCCTTATTAGATTTGAGGTCACTAGGCCTAAGGTAAAGATCAAAGTTACTTAAAATATACCAAAAGTTGTTCAGAAAAGGGTTTATACATGCCATATTAAATATGTTGTATCAGATTGCATCCTTACTTACATTATTGTGCACATATAATTAGAGGAAGATTCCTATTGATTTTGAAGAAACTTCATTTGAAGGCCGAGGTCATAGTTACTGTTTCCAGATGCTCAAACAAATATTCTATAAGATGAAGGTCCCTATTGATTTTGTGGTCACTACATCTTTGAATAAGGTCATAGTTACTAAAAATATTGTTTTGTGTGATAATTTTACTGTCAAAAATCATAACAAAAAAGAAACATGCCTAAAAGTAAATAAAAAGCAGACAGCTAATTGGTTACTGCAATGTATAAGCGCTTCCTCTTTGTAAGAGGGTATGGAGTATGTAAGCATTCTCAATAAAGTTCTATTAATTTTCTGTTTGTGTATCATTTCCAGATGATTTAGTACCTATTTAATTGCTGTTTACTTGATTCCTTACTACCATAATATAAGCATAGTAAATTGTAGTCTCTAATCTTTATGAAATGCATACAAAAAATTATAATGATTCCAAATAACAAGTTGATGAAAAACCTACAACACCATGGCAAAAAGAAAAAAATACTGAAAGACAAGCAACCATCCCCCAAAACTATGCAGAAAACTAGAGATTGAACAAGGCAAACCCCACCAAAAAAGGTAACTTTTGTTGATGAATGACATCAAGGATCATTTATTGGTATTTGTACAGGTCTTCTATCATTTTTTATATTTTATTTTATTTAGGTTTATCTTCCTTGTGTCTTGCAAACAAAGAAGAGATATGTAGGATTTAGTTATGAAATGCCAGACCAAAAGGAACCAGCATTTGATGCTAAAGGCATAGAAACAGTGCGAAGAGATGCATGTCCTGCTGTAGCAAAGGTTTGAATGTGCAATATTATGTCCTTGTAACTAATTTTAAAGTGGCTAAGGAAAATAGTTGACCTATGTCTGTCTATTATTCTGTCCTGTGATCATTTGTCATTGTAATATTGTAGAATTATCTAACAATGTTTTAATGCTGTTTTAGCTTAAATACATTACAAGTAAATCATGCATTTTATAAATAACAAAGAACAGATTAGATATTTTCACATCAGCATTCAAAATGTTCCTGGTCTGAATTTTTTGGAGCAAGGAAGTGTATTTTCATATTTTCAATAGACATTTTTAGCTCACCTGGCCAAAAGACCAGGTGAGCATTTCTCATCACTTGGCTTCCGTCCTCCATGGTCATTAACTTTTTCAGAAAAATTCTCCTCTACTTGCCAAATTAAACCAAACTTAGCCACAATCATCATTAGGGTATCTTAAACTAGTACACATTTTTGTTTAGGGGCCAGCTGAAGGCTGCCTCCAGGTGAGGGATTTTCTCGCTGTGTTGAAGACCCATTGTTGGCCTTCAGCTGTTTTCTGCTCTTTGGTCGAGTTGTTGTCTCTTTTACACATTCCCCATTCCCATTCTCAATTTTATCTGGTATAAAAAATGTGTCCTATGAGTCTAACCCTACCTTCTAACCAAGATGGCCCACATGGCTAAAAATAGAACAGTAGGGTAAAAAAATAGTTTTGTCTCTTAAAAACCACTATGAATAGAGAAAATCTGACAAGGGCAGAAATGTTCAGAATGTTGAGATGGACCTGCTGTCCAGTTACGACTTCTTGTAGGAGTTATTGTACTTAGATATCAAATTTTACCAATTTTTATACGACTGCAAAAAATTTGCGTTAGTATAATGCTATGATGTCGTTGTCGTTGTCCAAATTTGGTTTCCGGACAATACCTTTAGTTGAAGTGAATGGATCTCTTTGAAATTTTACCAGAAGGTTCAATACCACAAAAGGAAGGTAGGGATTGATTTTGGGGGTTATGGTACCAACAGATTAGGAATTAGGGGTCAAAAAGGGGCCAAAAACAAGCAGTTTTGTTGTTTCCGGACAATTACTTGTGTTTAGTGTATGGAGCTCTCTGAAATTGTACCATAAGGTTCCATATCACAAAGGGAAGGCTGTGATTGGGTTTGAGGGAATTGCCCCAAACATTCAGGAATTAGGGGCAAAAAAGGGGCCAAAAACAAGCATTTTTCTAGTTTCCAGACAATAACTTGTGTTTTAGTGTATGGATCTCTCTGAAATTGTACTACAAGGTTCCATATCACAAAGGGAAGGCTGGGATTGAGTTTGGGGTAATTGCCCTAAACATTTAGAAATTAGGGGCAAAAAAGGGGCCAAAAACAAGCATTTTTCTAGTTTCCAGACAATAACTTGTGTTAAAGTTTATGGAACTCTCTGAAATTGTACATTTTTCCTGAAAAGATAATAATCTTAAAAATTTTTAAAAAAATTTTGAGGTGGGTTCAAAAAGTTTGGGGGGTGGGTATTTTTTTCCAAATTTTTTTGGGGGTTCATATTTTTTTTCTTCAATATTTTTGAAATTTCAAACTATTTGAAATTTTTTTTTTTGGGGGGGGGATTTTTTTTTTACTTTTTTTAGGGGTCTCATACTTTTTTTCTTCAAGATTTTTCAAAATTTCAAATGTTTTCAAAAAAAAAATTTGAGGGGGGGGGCAAATTTTTTTGGGGGATTTTTTTTTTCATAATTTTTTGGGTTTTTTTCCCCCAAAATTTTCCATTTTTACATTGATTATTTCTGATTTATATATAAAAGCAACAAATACTGATATGGCAAGAGATACACACCAAACAGGGTGTGTAAATTATTATATATAACAGATTAAATAAGTATTGTGCAACAGCACAGTATTGCACAATAGCACAGTATTACGCAATAGCACAGTATTGTGCAATAGCAAGAAATCTTGAATTGAAAATAAATACAAATCTTTTAACCAATTTCAATGGAAGATTAATTTAAAGTCTTTAATTTTTGGGAGTTCTAACCTTGTATTACTATTTTGGATATTGGGCTCCATTTTTTAATTGGTCTACATTGAGGTCCAAAGGGTCCAAAATTAAACTTTGTTTGATTTCATCAAAAACTGAATAATTGCGGCTCTATGATATGCTGAATCTTATTGTGCATTAATAGATTCTTTATTTTGGGCCCTGTTTTCAAATAAGTCCATATTAAGGTTTGACGGGTCCAAAATTAAACTTTGTTTGATTTCAACTAAAATTAGATTTTTGGTGTTTTTTTATATGCTGAATCTAACCATGTTGTTAGATTTTGGATATTCGACCATACTAGGTAAACTACATATGTCCCATTTCAAATTTTTAAGATCTTTGACCACATTTATTTTGTGTCAGAAACCTATATTATGTCAAAAATTTGATCACAATCCAAATTTAGACAGTATCAAGCTTGAATATTGTGTCCAAACTTTCCCCAACTGTTCAGGGTACGACTTCAGCGGTCGTATCAGGCTGCGCTCGGCGAAGCATTTTATTAATTTTTGCTTATTATTTTGAAAACTATAATAGATAGAGAGAAACTTTGATAAGGAAAAATTATCAGAAAGGCCGAAATGGTCATACAACTCCTTATTTGAGTTATTGCCCTTTAAAGGTAAAATTCGCAATTTTTGACTTATCATCCTATTATGTTCATAATAACATAAAAAACACATCACCAAGTTTTATCTAGATATGAACACTAATAAAGAAGAAAATTGGAAATTATTAATTTCTTTATTGGAATTTACCAGTGTATTGTGACGTACTTTTAAACTGTGGCATGCCGGGAGTGGAATTAATATCAATTAAAGTCTTGTTCGTTAATCACATAATAAAGCAATTTAAAGCACATCAATGACTGTTTTGCACAGCTATTAACCAACTCATAACAAAAATAATAAAACGAACAGCCGTGCAACTTTTTAAATTCTTATGGTAACGGCAGATATATATTTTATGGATTTCTGATAAGCTTATAGTAATAAAAGTGAATCGTACAATAATATTTTTTTGAAAAAAAAATTTTCCGACCGATATGTTGAACAAACATATATAACTGATAATGTGATGACAATGAATGTATGTCAATTTCTGACCTTTTAATTTAGTCTAGCAAACATTTCCCCGCTCGGACTGTGTAAATACAATGTGTGTAGTACTAGTATAGTCTGACACTACCTGGTGAAGGGGTGGTTAAATTCTCGGTAAATAAAAGATCAGCATTCTGTAAATCTATTCTTTTGATTTAGCCTCTAGGGTTCACCATTCGAGGTGTGAATAACATCTTGTAAGGATGATAAGAGAGAAGTGCGAGTTTAAGACACAAAAATTAAAGAAGAAATTAAATCATTTGGGGGAGGAAGATGATGGCAAAATACCTGGATCGTCGTGGTATATTTTTATATATATTTTGCGTAAACTCAGTTTTAGATAAATTATGCTGGATTAATATTTTATTGTGATAATAAAATACCAAATTAATCATAATTGAATAATTTTGTAATGAAAATGGCCCTCAAAAAGGAGTGTATGAACTATTATATATAAAGAAATGTATGAAATGTGCTAAGAAGATTATCAATTGCATTTACCCACCAGGCATTTCAACGTTGATACAACGTTGAATCAACGTTAATCTGTAAAGTTGAAAAGACGTTGAATTAACTGTTGGTTTTGAAAGGCGAAACAACGTTGAATATCTGACATTGAAACAACGTTATATTTTCAACATTGTATCAACGTTGATATTTCGGTGAATATAGGTTGAAACCTAACATTGAAACAACGTCACCCGAATAATGCAACAACATTGATTCATGTTTAAATAAGCAATTCGTTGCTTGTTTTTGGTTCATCTGTCATATTTGTTTGTCGTTTAGGCGGTTGGTTTTTCTCGTTTGAATTGTTTAAAACAAATTGTGTCCGGGTCTTCTATCGCGGACTATACAGTGTGGTGTTTGCTTATTGTTGAAGGCCGTTTAGTTACCTCCATGTCCATTAGACTCTGGTGGATATTTGTCTCATTGACAATCATACCCCATCTCCTTATATCTATAATACTTAGTAACCACAAAAGATATCGAAGCCACATGACTCAGCAAGATTTGAAACAAAACAGTACAACAGATGTCAAGTTATGAAAAAAGCTCATATAGCCAAAAAGTGATCTGGTAAATGAATACAAATAATCTCTTAGTCATTTTTAATAGTTTCTTGAAAATGAATTGTATTCTCTAAACTCCTCCAACCATATCTAGTGCATGATCCTTCTTTAATTTAGCTTCTGTTATTTTTGTGTAGGCATACATTACTCTTTCTGAAAAAAACAACCACAAATAAAAAATATAAATATTTTGTAAACAAGTTAACAATAGTTAACAATTACGTGGAACGTCAAAGGCAGGGAATAAAATGTTATATAAGGCCAGATTTTTATATAAATTTACTGGTTTACATAAACGCTGATCCTTTTTTACATTTTTTCGCTCCTGTACACAAAGCAATGCCACCTATCTCGAGCACCAGGATCTATTGTACAAATGCCACCTATTTCGAGCACCAGGATCTATTGTAACAATGCCACCCATCTCGAGCACCAGGATCTATTGTAACAATGCCACAAATCTCGAGCACCAGGTTCTATTGTTAAAATGCCACCTATCTCGAGCACCAGGATCTATTGTACAAATGCCACATATTTCAAGCACCAGGATCTGTTGTAACAATGCCACCCATCTCGGGCACCAGGATCTATTGTAACAATGCCACCAATCTTGAGCACCAGGATCTATTGTAACAATGCCACCCATCTCGAGCACCAGGATCTATTGTACGAATGCCACCTATTTCAAACATCAGAATCTGTTGTAACAATGCCACCCATCTCGCGCACCAGGATCTATTGTTAAAATGCCACCTATCTCGAGAACCAGGATCTATTGTTACAATGCCACATATTTCAAGCACCAGGATCTGTTGTAACAATGCCACCTATCTCGAACACCAGGATCTATTGTACGAATGCCACCTATTTCGAGCACCAGAATCTGTTGTAACAATGCCACCCATCTCGGGCACCAGGATCTATTGTTAAAATGCCACCTATCTCGAGAACCAGGATCTATTGTTACAATGCCACATATTTCAAACACCAGGATCTGTTGTAACAATGCCACCTATCTCGAGCACCAAGATCTATTGTAACAATGCCACCCATCTCGAGCACCAGGATCTATTGTAACAATACCACCCATCTCGAGCACCAGGATCTATTGTAACAATGCCACCCATCTCGGGCACAATTATCTATTGCTAAAATGCCACCCATCTCAAGCACAAGGATCTATTGCAGAGGGTTTTGTTTTAAATTTGATATGCATAAAAAAAATATTAATACAATTCGAATCAAATGTCTTTATTCCTAATCAAAGGGCCAATATAGAGAATATAAATCAACACAAATCACAAAGTTCATGCAGTATCAACACAAACAACACTTGAACACATGCAATCTAACATACATACTGATTATTAAAATTTATTTTTAAAAAATACATACCTTGACAGAATTTACCTATATCATCAAACCTTTTTTTTCTAAGTTACTGTTCTGTCCCTTATACCTGTGCAAAAAATAAGAATAACATCATGATCATCATCGCCAAGCCAAGCAATATTTCAAATTAGTAAAATACGATCGAAAAATAAAAAGAAATCATTAACATTTCAGAGCATAGTTGATAATAATTAAAATAGTGTGATTATGGATGACGGGTTAAAATTTTAGATAAAAAAGGGGGAGATGATAATCTTACTTTGCAAAAGTTCCTTTTCTTTAACAAATCAGCAGTAAATAACTAAAATGAACTGTATGTAGGCTGAGTATGGTGTTTCCAGATTATATAGATGTACATAAATGTACACACTGAAGTCAATGATGATATCTTTACAACATACACTATGGCGAGATTTACAAAATATACACGTTTGTGCATTTATAATCTCCCAATGTTAACATCACACAAGCATAAAAAGGCGGTCACACACGTGCGGTCACACATTAATCAGCATCATGTCTTGTGATAATTTTATCAATAGATTATTGGGAGTGCTAATCCTCGTGTATCAGTTGTGTAGATGCCGCACTTTCACATGCTGTGTCTTATCTTTGATTAAAATATTTCCGGATAATAACAAATTAGATAGTAGCATATTTCGATGAATGATAATTTAAAATTGTACACTTTTATGATTTTGATAAACGTCCCGGTTTTGGAATATTCCCAATTTTACTAGATATTGAACAAAAATGAATGAAAGGAAACATTGATTACAATTTTCCATAGCAAAATCCTTATTTATGAACTTTTGTTGATTACAATAACAAAGGATGTACAACTATAATGATTCACCTTTAACGCTGATGGTGAATAATTTTTTACACCGATGCATACAATTTTTTTTTCTGGACGAACCTCCATCGTCGACATGTCAACCAACATTTAACGTTGAAACAACATATTTATTTCAACCTAACTTCAACATTGAAAATTCAAATAAAATTCAACGTTGAATCAATTTACTTTCTGCAACAAAACTTCGACGTTGCTGTTACAACGTTGAAACAACGTTGAAGCAACGTCATGACGGAATATCAACCACATTTCAACGTTGAAATGACGTTGCGTGCCGGATGGGTATATATGTGTTTAATTTACTTTATTTACGGGAATTCTTTTACTCTACCACAATTCTTTCACTTGCATTAAAATCTGATGATGTATATTTAAAATGCCACCAGGTTAAAAAATCGAAAACTATCTAAATTGTAAAGTTTTCAATGAAAAAATACAACAGTACAACTTGCATGATTTTTCGGTATTCTGTATAACTATTCTTTTGATTTTTATCCAAGTGCATATAAACCTCTAGGGTACACCGTTCCAGATGTGTCAATGTCAATACGAATAAATAATAAGACACAAGTGCAAGTATAATACACATACATGTATATAAACAACAAAAATTTGATATTTAGGGGGGAGACAGGGTGGCAAATACATTGACTTCCTTGGAATATTTTATTATCTTTTGCGTATGCTCCATTGTAAATTATGTAATAAATCATGAAATATTTAACATGTATTTCACAGAATGATAAATGGGGAAATTAAAGATGTATAGAAAAGGACAAAATAGCATTGACATAATTTGGTACCTCCGAATCTCTTATCGCTAACCCTATCGGAATGCTCTAATCCAAATATTTGAAAATTGCTGTGTAAAATTTTTTAATATTGGTGTATTAGATCTGTAACATGGTGCATTCGAAATGAGTATCGTACCTAGAGCGGTTTCACCCGGACTCTCAGTTAAAAACTCTTGTAAAGATCCAAATAATTACTTTTTAACAGAATGTCAATAACCCGGTTATTTCAATAATGGAATAAAGTATAAATACAAGCTTATTAGATAACTAAGGTTTCCTTTATTCTGAAATGTTCAAGAAAACAATTTGTGATCAAAAGTAGTCAATTTTGCTCATATGATTAACTTTTATTCACTTTGTTGTATTTATATGAATTGGGGCGTATTTTTTTCATAAGCAGATTTATGTATGGTTGCTAAAATTGTCTGTTGACTTTGTCGTGGCTAATAGCACATGTACAATCGTAAGACATTTATATATATAGAAAGAAAAGTGGCTCAATGCTTTTAGCTTACAAGCTACATGTAGTAAATACAATACACCTTTTTCTATTTGACATGCAATTTACTAAAAAGTGAAGTGCTAAATAGTGATATAGGAAAGTGGGACACTCACTCATTTAACAATAAATAAACAGAAAATGTTCAAATGTCTGTTGACCTGCACAGAACGATGGACCGTATAGCATACACGGAAAAGTATAGTTAAAATAACAAAAACAGAATAAAGAACTATGCTGCTGTCTTTGTCGTGGCTAGTAGCGTTTATATATATACACTGTGATCGTTTTCACTTTGACGTGCAATAACTAAAATGTGAAGCACTAATAAATGATAAAGGAAAGTGTGACGCTCTCGCGGTAACATGAAATATACAGAAAATGGGGTCATTGTTTGTTGACCTGCATAACACAGAATGACGGACCGTTCAACACACAGAAAAGTTAATAATGGAAGTAAATAAACAGGACAAACGTAGCTGAATAAAAAGCCACACTTTAGATTTAGGAAAATTTTATTTGATTGACAAATACAATTTTGTATTTTTATCAAAATATCTCCGTTAGAAACAAAATTTAGTTGTTAAAAAACAATTTTGCTAAAATAATTGCTAAGAAAACAAGCTGTCAAATTGGCTTCATGGTGCCCACAACTATATGCCTTGTACGATTTAACAATGTAAATGGAAAATTTCCAAAACTTTAAAATGAATATTTCTATAGAAAAAGAAATAATTTTAAAATGTTTCTCTTATACATGTATTTTCAAACAATTGTAATGTTAATTGCAACGTATTGGTCTGCACCAGTGACTTTCTATCCGTTTACCAAAGGTGGACTTGCTAAAATGTGTGTTCAAAATGCATATGTTTCTGTGCTCTACGGTCAAATATCAAATGTAAATTGAAATTTATATGAAATTAACAAAATGTCCATAATTATTATGAACATTGAGTAAATTATACTATTTTTTGGGGTAAAAATTGAACAGTTAGAAAATTTGAAAATATAGGCTTTCTCATCTTATCTTCAGCTGGTGGATCTCATAATAATCATAAATTTCGTTCTTTATACATTCCATTAATATATAGACACTGTCTTAAATAAACTGTACCGTACACGCTCAATTTGATATTTGTATGATTTCATTATTCATATCTTGTATATTACTATCAGCGTCGGAAAGATGTACAGATAGGATGTATATTACATCTGGCAGCATTTGGTATGGCAAGTTTTACCTGTGCACACCTGGTTCACTCAGCAGGGAAGCGATCATGCATGGATACCCGCATTGTATAATGGTATGCCCGCCAGAATACCCGAATGTGTAACTTTGACATGACCTCTGGCATTAATCCATGCGGATTGTCAAATAAACAAAGAACCCAGAATGAATAAATATATTACATAGAAAGTTGTTAAACCAGAAACACATCAACATCATATTGACACGGAATGAAACTAGTATGCCATGCTTGTTTTGGGACTTTGTGGTATTTAGATATCACGTCATTATTTGTATCAAGATGGCTGCATGTTAAAAATGGATAGCCAGATTTAAAAATCCAATTTGATCACATATTTAGGAGAATAAAACAATAATATTAATGCAAATATGCATATTCATATTACATAAACATAATATAAAATTTTGATTTTTTTTGCGAAGTTTCCCTTTAATAACGATTTTTACCATTTTTTCACATTTTTGATTAATATCTTACAAAAATCTCCTCCTCTGAAACAACTGGGTCAAATTTACCAAACTTGGTCACAATCATCATTAGGGTATCTAGTTTATATAAATGTGTCCAATGACCCCACCTGTCAATCAAAACGGTTGATTTGGCTAAAAATAGAACATAGGGGTAAAATGCAAGTTTTGTCTTGATTTCTTAAAACCACTTTGGATGGAGAAAATCTGAAAGGGGAATAAACGTTCAGAAGGTTGAGATCTATCTGATGTCCATTTATGTCAAAACTGTCAGACGACTTCTTATAGAAGTTAATGCCACTAATGTCATTTTTTTTTCATTTTTGATGATTATTTTGAAAACTCTAATTGATAGAAAGAATCTTTATTCCAGAAAAGTGATCAGCAAGACAAGATCTATTAATAAGCCTAATGGCTGAAATGGTCAGATGACTCCTTATTGGAGTTATTGCTCTTTGATGAAGGTTTTTACCAATGTTTTGCGTTTTTGACTTATATCTTAAAAACTATAATAGATTGATAGAAACTATAAATAGCCAAAATTATCAACAAGACTAATAGCCAAAATAATCAACAAGACTAATAGCCAAAATAATCAACAAGACAAGATCTACAAATAAGCCACATTGCTGAAATCTTCAGTCGACTCGGTTTTTGAGTAATTGCCCTTTACTGTGAACAGGGAAATTTTCGCGGTAGTTTTATTTTCGCTATTTTTGCGGTAACAGTTGAAACTCGAAAATAAAACGAACACGACTATTTCAAGGAAATTCGAACACAAATATGAAGACCATACATGAACTTATGTCAATAGGATATGTAGATGGCTAATTTAAAACATCGGTTTTACAGACAACAGATCTATACTGCAAAACAAAACTTTATTTCTAAAGGAAAGTCAGTGTTAGATATCAAAACTTTATCAGTAGGATCTGGAAATTTTTTCACACAATTTCGACATTTTGAGATGTCTTAAAAGTTGGTGCCCTTTTTCAAATTGTCGATATCGAATGGTCACTAGATTCATAGCACTAACGAACTTGTATTGGCTGTTTCATCGCATTTACTTCGTGAATTTTCTTACCTTTTTACTCAAAACGTTCAAAACAGTTTAGAGAAGGCAACAGTTTGAATTTGAAATCATTTTAATGACACAAAATGGTTAATTTCTCAGACATCGCTAACGTTTTTTTCGATTTTAGACAAAATTTTAAACCGTAAGTTTTGCGACAATTCTAAAGTACGATTAATTCTGGATTCATTTCCGGGATTTGTTTTGTTTATCAAATTGACAGGAAATCACCTGGTTTTAAATTTTATTACCTTCGAAAGTGTTTGAATATAATAGATATTAGTTGCACTCGTTTAATTAAGCATGAAATCATTTTGCATTTTACGATTAAGTGTCCTATCTGCGGAAGACAATTTCACGCATACGTATTACATAGTAAATAAAGCACATGTGTTACTCGTGAAAAACTACTTTTTTCTACGTAAATTAAATTAAGTTTTAATTTTCAAATGAGAATTATTGATTGTCTTTGCTGAAAAGTAATTAAATGATGAATACAGTTGTCATGGAATTTTAATTTCTTTATGATATTAGTTTTGAGCTTGTGATCGATCATTGTCAGGTTTGAATTCAAAACACAGGTAAAAAGTGATTAGCGATCATTAGCCAATATTTCCCGGAGGCATGATATAGTTATAAGAAGGGCCCTCGGGATTATCAAACTATACTGAAGTGGCAGTTTTATTACAGGAAAGGAAAAGTGAAAATGGCGATTAAGAATCCCAATCCCAATGAAATGACCAAAACTATTTCTGTAAAAAAAAAAATTTGTCCTAAATCCCAATTTTTCGTTTAGGACAAATAGCTTGCAGCTTAGGGCATGACTGGCAAATATGACCGTTTCCGGATCCTTGCTCATAATAGTCCTAATTAATCCAAGTGGACATTACGTATATTGATAAATAAACAACTATCTTTACAGTTATTTATGTAAGTGACACCTGTCAATCAGTTTTAAATTGATTACCAATTGTATCTGCTGCACAGATCAATCAGATTAAAATATTAACTAACAAGCAGTAATTCTGTCAGCATTTAATTCTTTCTTAATTAGGTCATTCCTCTTTGTTTATTGTGATTGTGTTTTTACAAGCAAACATGACTAATAGTTTTAAATGTGAACTGACAAAAAGGAATTTTGATTGGTTTTATCACTTGATTTAAATACATTTATTAACACTATACAGTTTCCAAATCATTGATGAAAAAACTTATGTAGGACATCGACTGGGACATTGCGAATTCAAAATGGCGCGAATCTAGATTTTGTTGGTAAATCACAAAAAAAGACAGCTCTAAAATTTCCCAGTTCACAGTAATAAATTTTTTTTTTCCATTTTACAGCATTTTTGCCTATTATCTTGATCATTAGAATAGAAAGATAGAAACTTGAATAGCAAAAACGATTAGCAAGACAAGATCTTCAAATAAGCCATATTGCTGAAATCTCCAGTCAACTCGTTATTGGAGTTATTGCCCTTTAAAGATGATTTTTACCATTTTTTTTAGATTTGCCTATTATCTTGAAAAGTATAATAGATTCAATAGTAGATAGAATCTTTAAAAAGCAAAAAAGATCAGCAGGACAAGATCTACAAATAAGTCAACATTGGCTAGAGGTATAATAATAATAATAATAATAATAATAATTCTTTATTTAAAGAGGGTTACACAGTAAGCTATAAAACTAATCTTCCCTGAGGCCCTCATGAAATACAATGAAATAAAACAAACAATTACAAAATATCAAACAAAGACACATATATGAAAAAATGAAATAAAAAATTGTTATGAAATATACAATTTTCAAAACAGGTAAAAATTACAAATTCATATAGTATTGGCATCATTCAAATTACCTCAACAATATCTTAAGTTTGAGTAAGTGTGTGAAAATTATTTTACATATAAAATAACACTGCTTCTTAATGTTCCAACAAGTAATTTTTTAAATCTTTTTTGAATGAGCTTGTACTTGAGGTTGATTTTTTCAGGGATGTTGGTAAGTTATTCCTTAAAATAGATCCTGAATATATAAAAGATTTCTTATACAGCTATGTTTTGGCTTTTGGAACTTGTAAATTTTTGCAAGACGCATTCCTCAAACAATATTGGTTTATTTCTGGCATTTCTTTAAATTTTTCAGTGAGATATACAGGGGCTTCGTTCTTAAGGCATTTCTGCATCAAAACAGATTTGTGGTATGAGATTCTGTTCTCTACTGTCATCCACCCAAGCTGTTTAAACAGTGGAGCTGATGATGAAAATGGATCAGCATCTAAAATAAGTCTTGCAGCCCTTTTCTGCAATTTTATTATTCTGACTAGCTCATTTTTAGCACAACCACTCCAAATAATACAACAATAATCTATCAGTGGGAGAATATAGCCATTATAAAACAATTTTCTTGAATCAATATTTAGAAATTTCTTGAATTTAGAGAGTAAATGAAGTCTGGATGATATTGATGAACATAAGTAATTAACATGGCCTGTCCAGGACAGAGTAGAGTCAATTCTAACACCTAAAAGTTTTTCAATTGATGATTTTTGAAGAATATTATTCTCAATAGTTAGAACTGGTTCTGCTTGATTTAAACGCAGCCTTTGTCTTGTACCTATAACCATACATTTAGTCTTATCTGAATTTATGAACATGTTATTTTTATGACACCATTTTTCAACACATTGGAGATCATCTTGTACTTTTAATTGCATATCAGCAATACTCTTTCCTGATGTATGCATAGTTGTGTTATCAGCATACAAGTCTGTATGGCAGTTTTTGATGTGTAATGGAAGGTCATTTATGTACAAAACAAACAAAATGGGACCAAGTATTGAGCCCTGTGGAACACCAAAATTTATAAACTTTTTATCAGAAAACTGATTATTTATATGGACTTGCTGTGTTCTTTCACTCAAATATGATTTAAAAAAATCAACAGTATCTTCATGGAAGCCATAAATTTGAAGTTTTTTACATAAAATTTCATGATCAACAACATCAAAAGCTTTCTTAAAATCCAGGAGGACTGCCAAATTGATATTTCCATTATTCATTTCATGTAGCCATTTATCAATGGTATTAATTAGGGCAGTTTGACATGAATGGTTAGGTCTAAAATCAGACTGGGAAGGGTGTAAAATTTGAAACTTTGTCAAATAATTATACAGATGTTTAGATACATGTCTCTCTATTAATTTTGATAATGTTGGCAAAACAGATATTGGTCTGTAATTGCTAGCTACGTTTTTTTCACCAGATTTGAAAATTGGAGCTACCTTGGCATTTTTTTAAACAGATGGATAAATACCAGTATCAATCATTCGATTAAAAATGTATGTTAAGGAAGATGCTATGAAAGGAGCACTCAGTTTTAAAATTTTTGGACCTATATTGTCAGAACCAGAAGATGTCTTAACATCTAGTTTAATTATTTCATCAAATAGTTCTGAAACTTTTACTGGAGGAATGATAAACTTGTTGTGCCTTTTTTTTAAGAATTTCATTTGTACATAGTTTGTCAGAGTATTAAAATTTGAGTTACTTGGTGCCCTGCTATGCCTTAATTTTTCAACACATGAGGTGAAATAATTATTGAATTCATTAGCAATTTCTTTATGATCTGTAGTTATATGGTCTCCGGTTGCAATAAGTTCATGTGGTTTTGATGGATTAGATGGATTTAGACTGTGAATACATTTCCATAGTGTTTTAGAATCTTTTGAGTCTTTTATCATATCATTGTAATATTTCTGTTTAGATGTATCAATAATATGTTTTGTTCTGTTTCTCCAGAATCTATATTCAGCCCACATTCCCAGTGAATTATATTTATCTCTCATTTTTCTTGCATGAGATTTCTTTATTGTACCATTCTGGCTGTCGGTCTTTTTGTACCCTCTTTTTCACAATAGGGGCATGTTTATTTAAAATGTTATTAAAAATGTTGTACCAAATTTCAATACAAACAGATGGGTCATTTTCAAATTCAATATGTTGAAAAGGTGCACTTTTTAAATCTTTTAAATAATTTTGCTCATTAAAAGTCTTAAAATTTCTATAAGTGATTGTTGAATGAGTATGTTTTTTTATCATACATTTTCTCTTGTCTTGTCATGCATATTGGATAGTGATCACTGATAGAATATTTAGAAAAATGAGCCTCTTTAACAATGCTTAAATGGGTGACATATATATGGTCAATTAAAGTTTTTGATTCATTTGTTACTCTGGTTGGTTCCTTAATTAACTGTTGAAAGTTATAAGTTTCTAGAGCGTTTAACCATCTTTGTGGTATTTTATTGGGTTGTAAACAATTTATGTTAAAATCTCCCATAAGAATTTATGGGAGACGGACGGAGTGCAAACCTAAAGTCCGCTTCAACTTCGTCGGTAGGGGACTAATATAAAAAAAATTATAGAAATAAAGTATAGGGGGAGGGTTGAGATATCACAAAACATGTTTAACCCGCTGCATTTTTGTGCCTGTCCTAAGTCAGGAATCTCTGGCCTTTGTAAGTCTTGTATGTTTTTTTTTTTTTATTAGTCCCCTACCGACGTTGTTGAAGGGGACTTTAGGTTTGCACTCCGTCCGTCTGTCCATCCTTAAGTCTGCCAAATCAGTTTTCCACACTTTTTTTCTTCATGCTTGAAGATATTAATTTGATATTTGGTGTATTGTTTTATCATGACAAGTTACAGATCAAGTTCCAATTTTGTTCCGGTCTGATGATTTTGTGCAGAGTTATGGTCCTTTGACTTAAAAAAACACTAAAATAATCAGTTTTCCACACTTTTTTTTGTCATTCTTGAAGATATTGATTTGATAATTGGTATATAGTTTTATCATGACAAGTTACAGATTAAATTTGAATTTTGTTCCGGTCTGATGATTATGTGCAGAGTTATGGTCCTTGGACTTAGAAAATTCACTCAAATAATAAGTTTTCTGTACTAATTTGGTCATGCTTGAAGATATTGATTTGAAAATTGATAAATAGTTTTATTATGACAAGTTACAGATCAAGTTAGAATTTTGTTCAGGTCTGATGATTTTTTGCAGAGTAATGGTCCTTGGACTAAGAAAATTCACTCAAATAATAAGTTTTCAGCACTTTTTTTGTCATGCTTGAATGTATTGATTTGAAAATTGGTTTATAGTTTTATCATGACAAGTTACAGATCAAGTTAGAATTTTGTTCCGGTCTGATGATTTTGTGCAGAATTATGGTATTGGACTTAAAAAATTCACTCAAATAATAAGTTTTCAGCACTTTTTTTTGTCATGCTTGAAGATATTGATTTGATAATAGGTATACAGTTTAAACCATGACAAGTTATAGATCAAGTTAGAATTTTGTTCCAATGCAATGAATTTTTAACCGGCAGGGGACTATGTATTGCCATGCAATACTCACAGAATGCTTGTTTTGGTTCATTTATATGTTTCAGAGTTTAGTGTGACATCCATTTTCGCTGATCTAGTATACATTATTGTCTAGGGGCCAGCTGAAGCCCACCTCCAGGTGCAGGATTTTCTCGCTGTGTTGAAGGCCTTGGGCTGTTTTCTGCTCTTTGGTATGGCTGTTGTCTCTTTGACACATTCCCCGTTTCCATTCTCAATTTTATGACAGAAATTGTCAGTTAGCTCTTCATAAAGTTATTCCCCTATAATGATGATTTGTCCTAAGAAGTGACCATTGTTGAAGATGCAGGTGAATGACACAGGCTCTTTAGAGTCTCTAGTTTTGTTTAAGGGAATAATATTGCTTTCAGGTCCTGTTACATGCTTTCCTTGTAAATTTTATTGAAAATTTCAATATGTTTTGGCAGAAGAAAAAGTGTAATTTAGCTGAAGTAAACCAACTCTTCCTTTGTACATCTTTCAATTTTTTTCTTACTATGTTATTTCTCAATCCCACTACTCAATTTCAGGTTTTGGAAAGATCTATTAAAGTATTGTTCACAACAAGAGATGTTTCACAGGTAAAGCAATATGTTCAGAACCAGTGTCGGAAAATAATGGAGGATAAAGTTAGTATGCTGGACTTGGTCTTTGCCAAGGAATACAGAGGGATATCTGGATACAAACCTGGGGCTTGTGTTCCAGCTTTGGAAATCTCAAGGTACTTTTGAAATATATTACTAGCTGGTAATAAGTGAGTAAAACTCCATGTGTGAGTGCGTAGAAATACAAATTCTTGATTTTGCAACAAAATTATAAACAATTTTTGCACCTTTGAAATATTATGTGGAAAAAACAAGCATTTTTCTAGTTTCATGACAATAACTTGTGTGTAAGTGTATGGATCTTTATGAAATTGTACTACAAGGTTCCATATCAGAAAGGGAAAGCTGGGTTTGAGTTTGGGGGTAATTGCCCTAAATGTTTAGGAATTTGGGGCCAGAAAGGGGCCAAAAACAAGCATCTTTCTAGTTTCCAGACAATATCTTGTGTTCAAGTATATGGATCTCTCTGAAATTATACTGCAAGGTACCATACCACAAAGGGAAGGCTGGGATTGAGGTTGGGGTGATGGGTTCAAACAAATTTGGGGGGGGGATTTTTTTTCCCTTTTTTTCCTTTTTTTTTCTTTAAAATTTTTCATTTTAAATTGGTTATTTCTGATTTAAATATAAAAGCAAATAATAATGATATGGTTTGAATAGGTAAATTAAAAATTTTTAACTTCTTAGACCACATTCATTCTGTGTCAGAAACCTATGCTGTGTCAAATATTTAATCACAATCCAAATTCAGTGCTGTATCAAGCTTGAATGTTGTGTCCATACTTGCCCCAACTGTTCAGGGTTCGACCTCTGCGGTCGTATCAAGCTGCGCCCAGCGGAGCATTTTATTGACATATTGTTATTTTAAAAAATTAACAGAGCAGCATTAACGCTATTTTAATAGCGAGTACCATAGATGAAGGTGTTTTTGAGGTTTTCAAAGAACTTAAATTGGATACTTTCCCTTTTCAAACAATTTCTCTGCTATTTATATTCTTGATGTTTGTCTCGCCTGCGACGAAAATCTCAGTAGGCAAGACATAGGGATAACTATCTGGCAGCAGAGTAAACTATTTGTACAAAGCTTTATATTTCAGAAGGTTGAAGACCTGGATGCTTGATACCTTGTATGCAGATATCTTATTACGAAGTTTCCGTCTGTCATATGTCCATTGTCCTTGACCTCATTTTCATGGTTCAGTGACTGCTTGAACCTTGACCTCATTTTCAAGGTGCATTGGTGAATGTTAAGTTTTTGTGTTTTTGTCTGTTTTTCATGTACTATAAGCAATAGGTCAAGTATATTTGGTATACAGAATGATTGTTAGATGTACATGTTTGTCTAGCTGGTATCATCTGACCTTGACCTCATTTTCATGGTTCATTGGTCAATGTTAAGTTTTTGTGTTTTGGTCTTTTTTTCAATTACCATAAGCAACAGGTCAACTATATTTGGTGTATGGAATAATTGTAGGGTGTACATGTCTGTCTGACAGGATTTATCTGACCTTGACCTCATTGTCATGGATCTTTAAAATTGTTCAATTTATGTGATACCTGTAGTAAAACCTTTATCTTTAAGACCTGCAGCATAAAATCAATAGTCAGTAAAGCAGGCAGACATTTCAGTTTGTGCCTCTTGTCTAACTTTGTTAGTGTATTCATATAAGAGAAGATCCAAGTTCCGCATATTTGTGTCTTATCTTACCTCCTATACACTTCTAGGAATATTATTGGTTAAAAGAAAACATTTGGAAAGTGTGTATATTTAAATGGGTGTGGTTTATTTTAAATACACAGTGTGTAGTAGAGCTATATTCTTTTTAAAATAACTTGTTCTCAAATTAACATACATTGTAAACATACATAATTATAACTTGTTCATGCTTTAGACAAAAACATGTTGTAGCGATGCTGACCTTCTCACTGTACACTGTGTAACTATTATATTTGCATTTTTTTTAATCGCACAAATAGTTGCTCACTAATGTAAAATGGTTTACAGTATCCAAGATGTAGAAAATGACTTGAAGAAAATGTAACTACATTGTATTACCTTTTACCTGAAATGAATTTCTAACTCAGATTTTTATGAAGTAATGTTTGTAAATGGGAAAGTGTTTATGCATTTTATTATAAAAAAAAGTATCATTTGTAGTACCGGTATGGATTTAATTTGAACATTTCATATACAGTTCTTTAAAAATCTGAATCAAATAATATAGTATTGAACAGAAAGATATAGAATTTTACGAGTTTTACATACCTGTCAACCTCTGAAAATGAAAATGCATCACCTGCATTAAGGAAGAAAATTTCGGGTCATAACGTGTAAGAACTTATTTCAGTTGAATTAAAGTGTTTCGAGGATTTTTTTTTATATTCTATAACAATACCAGTTACCTTCAAATATTCACAATTGTCACAAAGTATTTGCTGAAAATTATCTAAAATTTCAATTTATATTTTCATTTTAAATTCATTGTACATGTATTTGTTAAATATTTATTATTAAACAAATATCAATATAAAGCAATATGCCTTAAATTCTTTCATCAACACTATTTTTCATGAATGAATTTTATAAATACAAATTATAATAAGAAATCAGCTATAGCTAATGTACTCCTATACATAGATGGAAGATATTAACTAAAGAGATTTTAAGTGACAACAAAAATAAATGGTGTAAATAGTTCATGGATTTGTATCTCTCTAACAAATAAAGAGGTTCAAATTGTTTTAAAATGATTTTAATAGTAAAATTGATATTTGCAAACAGCAAATTTTACAAAATTGTATGTTAAGCATGACTGGCTTCAACCTTTCCAGGGTACAATTATCAAGATAATTAGTGAATTGCTATTACCTTTCAATCAAAAGAGTGTCAAAATTATGTGTTGATAGCTGTAAATCAATCAATTAAGAGCCAATTATCGAACTTCCTGTCCAGAAAGAATTTCAAATTTGCTGTTTTTCAGAGGAAAAGCAATCATTTTTGTCCCCCGCGCAAAGCGTTGAGGGGGACATAGAAATTCCAGGCGTCCGTCCGTCAGGTCTTGTTATCGCTCTCAGGTGTACAATTCTTGGTAGATTTTAATGAAACTTAAATCATCGGTTTATATCAGCAATGTTCGAAAATCAGTCCCAATCAATTATTAGCTCACCTGGCCCAAAGGGCCAAGTGATCTTTTCTCATCACTTGGCGTCCGTCGTCCATTAACTTTTACAAAAATCTTCTCCTCTGAAACTACTTGGCCAAATTTAACCAAACTTGGCCACAATCATCACTGGGGTATCTAGTTTAAAAAATGTGTCCGGTGACCCGGCCAACGAACCAAGATGGACTCCATGGCTAAAAATAGAACATAGGGGTAAAATGTAGATTTTGGCTTATATCTCTGAAACCAAAGCATTAAGAGCAAATCTTACATGGGGTAAAATTGTTTATCAGGTCAAGATCTATCTGCCCTGAAATTTTCAGATGAATCGGACAACCCGTTGTTGGGTTGCTGCCCCTGAATTGGTAATTTTAAGGAAATTTTGCAGTTTTTGGTTATTATCTTGAATATTATTATAGATTGAGATAAACTGTAAACAGCATTAATGTTCAGCAAAGTAAGATCTACAAATAAGTCAACATGACCAAAATGGTCAGTTGACCCCTTAAGGAGTTATTGCCTTTTATAGTAAATTTTTAACCATTTTTCGTAAATTTTTGTTATCTTTTACAAAAATCTTCTCCTCTGAAACTACTGAGACAAATTTAACCAAACTTGTCCACAATCATCATTAGGGTATCTAGTTTAAAAAATAAGTCTGATGATCCCGCCCGCGAACCAAGATGGCCGACATGGCTAAAAAATAGTACATAGGGTAAAATGCAGTTTTTGGCTCATATCTCTGAAACCAAAGCATTTAGAGCAAATCTGACGAGGATAAAATTGTTCTATCTGTGCCCTGAAATTTTCAGATGCATCAGACAACCCGCTGTTGGGTTGCTGCCCCTGAATTAGTAATTTTAAGAAAATTTTGCAGTTTTTGTTTATTATATTGAATATTATAATAGATAGAGAAAAACTGTAAACAGCAAAATTGTTCAGCGAAGTGAGATCTACAAATAAGTCAACATGACCAAAATTGTCAATTGACCCCCTTAAGGAGTTATTGCCCTTTATAGTCAATTTTTTACAATTTTCATAAATTTTATAAATTTTTGTGAATTTTTACAAATTCCGGCGTCGTCCGAAGACACATTGGTTTTCGCACTCTAACTTTAGTTTAAGTGAATGGATCTCTATGAAATTTTACCACAAGGTTCAATACCACAAAAGGAAGGTTGGGATTGATTTTGGGGATTATGGTACCAACAGTAAAGGAATTAGGGGCCAAAAATAAGCATTTTTGTAACTTCCAGACATAACTTGTGTGTTAGTGTATGGATCTCTCTGACATTGTACCACAAGGTTCCATATCACAAAAGGAATGCTGGGATTGATTTTGGGGGTAATTGCCTCAAAATTTTAGGAATTAGGGGCCAAAAAAAGGGGGCAAAAAACAAGCATTTTTCTAGTTTCATGACAATAACTTGTGTGTAAGTGCATGGATCTTTCTGAAATTGTACTACAAGGTTCCATATCACAAAGGGAAAGCTGGAATTGAGTTTGGGGGTAATTGCCGAAACGTTTAGGAATTGGGGGCCAAAAAGGGGCCAAAAATTGTACTGCAAGGTACCATACCACAAATAAAGGCTGGGATTGATGATGGGGGTAATTGCCTCAATATTTTAGGAATTATAGGGGCCAAAAAGGGGCAAAAAACAAGCATTTTTCTAGTTTCAGGACAATAACTTGTGTGTAAGTGTATGGATCTTTCTGAAATTGTACTACAAGGTTCTATATCACAAAGGGAAAGCTGGGTTTGAGTTTGGGGGTAATTGCCCTAAACGTTTAGGAATTTGAGGCCAAAAAGGGGCCATATAACACATTTTTCTAGTTTCCAGACAACAACTTGTGTTCAAGTGTATGGATCTCTCTGAAATTGTACTGCAAGGTACCATACCACAAAGGGAAGGCTTGGATTGAGTTTGGGGTGATGAATCATAAGGGGGTTCAAAAAATTTGAGGGGGGGGATTTTTTTTTTTTCCCTTTTTTTTCTATTTTTTCCTTTTTTTTTTTCTTTTAAAATTTTCCATTTTAAGTTGGTTATTTCTGATTTATATTTAAAAGCAAATAATAATGATATGGTAGGAGATACACACCAAACAGGATGTGTAAATTATTATATAATAAGTATTGTGCAATAGCAAGAAATTTTCAATTGCACAGTATTGCACAATAGCAAGAAATCTTCAATTGCACAGTATTACGCAATAGCAAGAAATCTTCAATTGCACAGTATTGCGCAATAGCAAGAAATATCCAATAGCATAATATTGCGCAATAGCAAGAAATTGTCAATTGTACAGTATTGCGCAATAGCAAGAAATATTTAATTGCACAGTATTGTGCAAAAGAAGATACTTCGTATAAATTGCTTATTTCTTGACAAATTTCAATGGGGTTTTATTCTTGAATTCTTGGGGTTCTTTAATATGCTGAATCTAACCGTGTATTTAGTTTTTGGATTTTGGGCCCCCTTTTTAAATTGGTCCAAATTGAGGTCCAAAGGGTCCAAAATTAAACTTTGTTTGATCAAAAATTGAATTATTGGGGTTCTTTGATATGCCGAATCTAACCGTGTATTTAGATTCTTAATTTTTGGTTCTGTTTTCTAATTGGTCTACATTAAGGTCCAAAGGGTCCAAAATTAAACTTAGTTTCATTTTAACAAAAATTGAATTCTTAGGGTTCTTTGATATGCTGAATCTAAACATGTATTTAGATTTTTGATTATGGGCCCAGTTTTCAAGTTGGTTCAAATTGGGGTCCAAAATTAAACTTTGTTTGATTTCAACAAAAATTGAATATATGGGGTTCTTTGATATGCTGAATCTAACCATGTATTTAGATTTTTGATTTTATGGGCCCTGTTATCAACTTTGTCCACATTGAGGTCAAAAGGGTCCAAAATTAAACTTTGTTTGATTTCGTCAAAAACTGAATTCTTGGGGTTCTTTGATATGCTGAATCTAACCATGTATTTAGATTTTGGATATTGGACCATAATAGGTGAATGTCCAATTTAAAATTTTTAAGTTCTTAGACCACATTCATTCTGTGTCAGAAACCTATGCTGTGTCAAATATTTAATCACAATCCTAATGCAAAGCTGTATCAAGCTTGAATGTTGTGTCCATACTTGCCCCAACTGTTGAGGGTTCGACCTCTGCGGTCGTATCAAGCTGCGCCCTGCGGAGCATTTTATTTAAATAGTTATGATCCTTGGAAACATTAATTATATGGAAAACTGCATTGTTAGCGCTCTCATTTGTTCAATTCTTGCCAGATTTTTATGAAATTTATATCATAGGTTCATATTAGCAATGTCTTGGATGAGTTCAAAAATCAGTGCTGATCAATTATTTATAAAAGAGTTATGCCCCTTGGAAACATTAAATATATGGAAAATTGCATTGTTAGGGCTCTCATGTGTACAATTCTTGCCAGAATTTTCTGAAACTTAAATCATAGGTTTATATCAGCATTAATGTCTTTGATGAGTTCGAAAATCAGTGATGATCAAATATTTTTAAAAGAATTATGCCCTTTGGAAATATTAATTATATGGAAAATTGCCTTATGAGCGCTCTAAAATGTACAGTTCTTGCCAGATTTTTATGAAATTTATATTTTAGGTTTAAAGTATCAATGTCTTTGACGAGTTTGAAAATCAGTGCTGATCAAATATTTTTAAAAGAGTTATGCCCGTTTGGAAATATTGATTATTCAGAAAATTGCATTGTTAGCCCTCTCATAAGTTTAAAATTCTTGCCAGAATTTTATGAAACTTATATCATAGGTTTATATCAGCAATGTCTTTGACACTTTCGAAAATAAGTTCTGATCAAATATTTTTACGAGTTATGCCCCTTGGAAATATTAATTATAATTGAAATCACATTGTATTTGCTCTGAAGCCTTCATTTCTTTAAGATATTAATAAAAAGTCTTATAGAACAAAAAAAAGTGCTTTTTTTAGTTATTGCCCTTGTACCTTGGATAGATAAAATATGTACAACTCAGGGGACATTGGAACTCTGTTCTTTTATAGACATTGGAAGTCTTATGGCACTAGAATATGGGTCATTGGATGAAACTGTGTTTTATCTGAGACTGAGCAGGTACTGAAAAATCTCCAGTGAGCTCCTAAATTCAAGGTGTTAGTTACCCACAAAATACTGGTCAGTTGAAAGGTATGGTTATTCATTCATTTTTAGGAAACAAGTCTGCATAAAAGAAGGGAAAAAAAGACATGTATATGAATGTAATTTTATTTGTCAAATTTAAAAACAAAGTCTGATGTTATTATTTCAGAAAGATGCTGCAACATGATAGAAGATCTGAACCGTGTGTGGGAGAGCGAGTACCATATGTTATAGTATATGGAAGCCCAGGACTACCCTTAATTCAACTTGTTAAACAACCATTTGAATTACTGACTGATCCTTCATTGAGGATAAATGTTACATACTATATCACTAAACAGATCCTCCCACCACTAGGAAGAATATTATCTTTACTTGGAATTGATGTGTTCTCATGGTATGTGATACATATTTTCTTGAAATGAAACAAATTAAAGATGACTACTCCCTACATTAAATACTGTTCAGAATTTTCAACTATTTTGGATGAAAGCGATATTTGTCATATGGTGCAATTTTTTATTACAAATTTTTGACTTATTTTCTTGTTATACAATGGATTTTTGTATGAAATTATCAAATTGTTGTCATATTGTAACAGGTTATTTTATAATTATATTACATGATTATCCTCAGTTTGAAGAGATACTTAGTTTAAACTTCATTCTGTTGCATGTATAACAGTTTTACAAAAAAGTGGGTGTTAAAATAGGCAGTTTTATTCAATTTTTAGCTCACCATGCCTCTCTTGGTGTCCATAGTCCTTATGTTTGTTGTAATCATAAAGTTTTTATCATAAAGTAGCGGTGGGGGCATTAAGTTTTACCCTTGTCTGTCTGTACGTCCTTGCGTCCCAAAATTGGTTTCCGTTCTCTGACTTGAGTTTGCCTCAACCAAATATTATGAAACTTATACACAATGCTTATTACCACAAAACACAGATCAAGTTTGAATTTTGGTGGCGTCACTTTAACTGTTCTAGAGTTATGCCCCTTTATAAATGGAAAAAATTGCAAAATTTCTAGTTTCCATTCTCTAACTTAAGTTTGTCTCGACCAAATGTTATGAAACTTATACACAATGCTTATTACCACAAAACACAGATCAAGTTTGAATTTTGGTGGCATCACTTTAACCGTTCTAGAGTTATGCCCCTTTATAAATGGAAAAATTGCAAAATTTTTATTTTCTTCTAAATATCAAATAATTTTTAAAATTGGAGTTATCTTCCTTTGTCCATGATTATAGTTGAATCAACTACAATCAATGCTTTATACAATGCAATGTTTAATTTTGACTTCCACTGATAAAACACAGATCAAGTTGAATTTGGGTAGTGTCACTTTAATCATTATTGAGTTATAAAATTGAGAATGGAAATGGGGAATGTGTCAAAGAGACAACAACCCGACCATAGAGCAGACAACAGCCGAAGGCCACCAATGGGTCTTCAATGCAGCGAGAAACTCCCGCACCCGGAGGCGTCCTTCAGCTGGCCCCTAAACAAATATGTATACTAGTTCAGTGATAATGGATGTCATACAAAACTCTAAATTATACACAGGAAATTAAAATTAAAAATGATACAAGACTAACAAAGGCAAGAGGCTCCTGACTTGGGACAGGCACAAAAATGTGGCGGGGTTAAACATGTTTTTTGAGATCTCAACCCTCCCCCTATACCTCTAGCCAATGTAGAAAAAACAAACGCACAACAGTACGCACAGTAAAACTCAGTATAAGAGAAGTCCGAGTCCGATGTCAGAATAGGAAACAAAATGACAATAATACATAAATAACAACAGACTAATAGCAGTTACTGACATGCCAGCTCCAGACCTCAATTAAACTGATTGAAAGATTTGCTCCTTTATAAATCGAAAGATTGCAAAATTTTTAGTTTCCATTCTGTAACTTAAGTTAGCCCCAACCAAACATTATGAAACCTATACACAATATTCATTACCACAAAACTAAGATCAAATACAAATTTTTTGTTTCCGTTTTCTAACTTTAGTTTGCCTCAACCAAATATTATGAAACTTATACACAATGCTTATTACTACATAATACAGATTAAGTACAAAATTTGGTTGCTACACTTTTACCATTCTTGAGTTATGTCCCTTTATAAACATAAAAATTGCTGAATTTTTTGTTTCCGTTCTCTAACTTTAGTTTGTCTCAACCAAATGTTATAAAACTTGTACACAACCGTTCTAGAGTTATGCGTGTTTACAAATAGAAAAAATGCTGAATTTTTAGTTTCTGTTCTCTACTTAAGTTAGCCTCAACCAAATGTTATGAAACTTATACATAATGCTTACTACCACAAAACTCAGATCAAGTTCAAATTTGGGTAGCGTCACTTTTACCGTTCTTCAGTTATATCCCTTTATAACTATATGATATGCAAACGGGGGCATCATCTGTGTCCACATGTGGACACTATCCACATTTGTTTTATAATCGTCTCTTCTGAAACTTAACCTTAGAGAATTTTAGTTTAAAGAAAACTGTATCCAGAGATTCGATCCATCAACAAACATGACCACAGTTGCTAAAAAATAGATCATAGGAGTAAAATTCAGTTTTTGGATTAAATCTCAAAAAATAAAGCAGTAAAAGCAAAACTGATACATTATCAGCAGGTGAAGGTCTATCACCTATAGAATTTTCAGAAAAATCATACACCTGATTTGGGAGTTATTGCCCCTGAAATGTAAATTTTAAGAAAGTTTCACATCTTTTGGCATTTCTCAAAAGAAAATTAAAGCAAAAATGATCAGCTGGTCAAGGTCTATCTCATATGTTATTTTCAGAGTTATTGGCCCTAAAATGTTAATATTTACAAACTTCAAAGGTTTTGGCAATTATATTTAAAATTATAATAGAGAGAAATTTGAAACAGTAAAAATGACCAGAACAATAAGATCTATAAATATAAGTCAAACATTTCAGAAATCAACCCTTATAATTTGAATGATGATTTTAACCCTTTTTGCATTTTTGCAGATACTATAGATAAAGAAAAATTTCAGTGGTAAAAATTTTCAGCAAAAATAACATCTACAAATAAGTCAACATGGCCGAAATTGTCAATTGATTCATTTTAGGAGTACTTGCTCTTGCAGGAATGTTTTTATTCCCTTTTTATTCATTCAATCCATATCTGGTATACATATACCTTATGATATGAAGTTTCCATCTTGCATATGTCCAGAATCATTGACATTATTTTCATGGTTCAATTACCTCTTTAAAAGCTTCATGATCTTTTTCAGTTATTATTAGTAATAGGACAACTATATTTGGTATATAGAATCAAATATAAGGTTGACATGTCCATCAGACTAGGTTCCCCTGACCTTGAACTCTTTTCATTCTTCAGTGACCAAATTCAGTTTTTGTGATTAGGTACATTTCCCATACAATATGATATATAGGTCAGGCATATTTAATTTGTATAATGAGTGTAAGGTTTTCACTGTTAAGTATGTTTCTTCAATATAATAGTGTTAATTCAGATATTATTGCAATGTTCTAATTAATGCAAATAATGTATTAGTATGTAATTAGTATCAAGTTTGCAATAATAAAAACTCACATTCATAATTTCAGTAGCAATAGGTCAACTATATTTGGTGTACATGTCTGTGTATGTCTGATAAGTTTCATCAGACTACAACAGAAATAGTGTTCAAAGACCTTTTTGTTAAGAAGGACAGTTTTTATGCCCTCGCCTTGGCAGAGGGGGCATTGAGTTTTACTCTTGTCTGTCTGTATGTACGTACATCCGTCCGTACGTCCCAAAATTTGTTTCCGTTCTCTAACTTCAGTTTGCCTCAACCAAATGTTATGAAACTTATACTCAATGCTAATTACCACAAAACTCAGATCAAGATGAATTTGGGTAGCGTCACTTTTACCATTCTTTTGAGTTATGTCCCTTTATAACGTTGTATGCAAGCGGGGGCATCATCTGTGTCCCATGGACACATTCCCCATTTATTGTTGAAAAAGAATATGTGTTAATGAAGAGAAGTCATAGTTTTCAATGGAAATAAAATTACCTTCAAAATTATAATAGTTTATCCAAGACTTCCGTAAAATTTTTAACACTCTACAAATAAATTATTACCGTCTCCTCGGAGACGGTCTTACAAGTTGAACAATGGACAATCTTCGGACTGAATGCTTTCTTACTACCTGATTGAAAGATATTACTGACTCTTTCATAATAAAAGTCTGTTGGTTGGTTGGGGCAATTTGAAACCTAGTAAATGTCCTTCGATCCTGCAGAGTATCAGGTTTGAACTCTTTATTTTAGTTATTAAAGTTGCATCATGATCAATCATGCATATCGGTACACAGGAACATTATTTCATATATAGCCGAAACTCCTGCAATTTTGTAATGTATAAAAACGCACACGTGATCATTCCACATTTTATCCAGTCGCACGTTGTTATGATTGTTAAGATTCATTATATTTGAAACGTATATGAAACTAGGGACACACCGCACATGCTTTTCTTCCTCGGTTATACACATTTATACTTAGTAAGATAATCCAAAGGTAACAAAGGATATAACCAAATCAATTACTTTCAATCAATATTGATTAATACCGGATTAATTTAGAGGATGGTTTGCGCTGGTCCAGACGATGGCTAGCTATCTTTCTGTGGCAAGATAGTAGAATGTAAAGAACATAAAACGAGAGGATAATAATAAGGAGACAAAAACGACTCTCAGACTATAAAAGCAATTATTTGTGCATGTTAACATATTTGAATTTCTAGATATGATTTAAAGGAGATATGAAGTATACATAAATAATTAAGACAGGAGGTGACCCAATTAAAACTCCTTACTTCTTAAGTTCAAACAGCACATGCCTCTTACATTAGTTATAAAGTCTTATACAATGGACATATTATGTCATCACAATATTTTTTTAGCTTTTAAACATCCCAAGTCTAGCTAGATATAGAATAATTGTGAATAAATGTTAAAAAAAATTATGACAAAAAATGAATTAATATATCTAACTGAAAATAATGAACAGAGTCAGAAAAAAAAGTCTTCTACTTGTTTTTGAGATTTATGTCTATTTATACTAAACATGCTATACCAAAAAGAGACATTATGTGTTTAATTGTTCATTTTGTATTTGTTTATACTTAGTTTCAGTATAACGCGCCAAATGTAATGTTACGTGTTCCTGTTCTTGTTTATGAATAACTTGTGTATTACGTCACAGGTAACGACAATTTTGTATAAAATACGGAACGCATGTTCCTACTGGGAGCTTCTCTCCAAGAACTTCCATGCAGTTAGCAGTATATCTAAAACTATAATTTGCTGCACCAAGTAAAACTGCTTGGTGATATTACTTAATAGACTTGATTATTAACCAAGTCTTCATATAAAAATGCTGACGTACTGTTTGCTCGGGTAAATCGCTAACCACTCACCGAGTATGCTGAGTATTAGAAAGCAGTGCACCAAGTAGATTTTCTTGCACCGAGCGCTAGAAGAATTATTTTATGAACTTGGTGCAAGTAATGCACCTTGCTGTATTACTTATTGCATATATATTATTAATGTATTTGGTTTCATGAACCACTGTATTTGTTGTATTGCTTAAACAGAAATAATAGTATTAATACAATTTATGAACTCCAATATGATGTTTATTATTACTTCCTTCACCAGAGGCCCACATAAGTAACGACGGGTATATCCTGACAATGAAACCCCGGAACGTTACAGTATACACATACAAACACTATGATAATATTTAAACAGAAAGATATCTACATGTCAACATATAAACGCTCTACCACAAAGAATATGTTAATTCAGCATGTTTAGCTTTGAAGAGTAAGGGACGACATCAAACGTTCAATGTAGGATAAAAAACTTAATTCACATAGTTTTTTCACTCACCCCCCCCCCCCCCCCCCCCCCTCCCTCTTAACTTAATTTGGGAAAAATTGATTCACCAATGTGGGCATATGCTTTCAGAATATCCTTTTGTATCATGGGTCCTGTTTTTCCTCAATAAGGTATGTTTGTTCTGTATATTGACTTGGACATCACTTTTAAAAAATATTGGAAAAAAGTGTCACTGTGATGTGTATTTTTAGTATGCATCAAAAAAAGCACTGTTACCATGTTACTAGTTACAGTGCTTTTTTTATAAAAATTAAAAATTTTTTGGTCGTATATTGGTATGACGTTGGCGGCGTCGTCGTCGTCGTCGTTGTCCGTCGTCGTCCGAAGACACATTGGTTTTCGCACTCTAACTTTAGTTTAAGTGAATGGATCTCCATGAAATTTCACCATAAGGTTCAATACCACGAAAGGAAGGTTGGGATTGATTTTGGGGGTTATGGTACCAACAGTTAAGGAATTAGGGGCCAAAAAGGGGCCAAAAATAAGCATTTTTGTAACTTTCAGACAATAACTTGTGTGTAAGTGTATGGATCTCTCTGACATTGTACCACAAGGTTCCATATCACAAAGGGAAGGCTGTAATTGATTTTGGGGGTAATTGCCTCAAAATTTTAGGAATTAGGGGCAAAAAAAGGGGCAAAAAACAAGCATTTTTCTAGTTTCATGACAATAACTTGTGTGTAAGTGTTTGGATATTTCTGAAATTGTACTACAAGGTTCCATATCACAAAGGGAAAGCTGGAATTGAGTTTGGGGGTAATTGCCCGAAACGTTTAGGAATTGGGGGCCAAAAATAAGCATTTTTCTAGTTTCCAGACAATAACTTGTGTTCAAGTGTATGGATCTCTCTGAAATTGTACTGCAAGGTACCATACCACAAAGGGAAGGCTGGGATTGAGTTTGGGGATGATGAATCATAAGGGGGTTCAAAAAATTGGGGGGGGGGGGGGGATTTGTTTTTTTTTTTTTTTTTTTTTTATTCCTTTTTTTTTTCTTTTAAAATTTTCCATTTTAAGTTGGTTATTTCTGATTTATATTTAAAAGCAAATAATAATGATATGGTAGGAGATACACACCAAACAGGATGTGTAAATTATTATATAATAAGTATTGTGCAATAGCAAGAAATTTTCAATTGCACAGTATTGCACAATAGCAAGAAATCTTCAATTGCACAGTATTGCGCAATAGCAAGAAATCTTCAATTTAACAGTATTGCGCAATAGCAAGAAATATCCAATAGCACAATATTGCGCAATAGCAAGAAATTGTCAATTGTACAGTATTGCGCAATAGCAAGAAATATTCAATTGCACAGTATTGTGCAAAAGAAGATACTTAGTATAAATTGCTTATTTCTTGATCAATTTCAATGGGGTTTCATTCTTGAATTCTTGGGGTTCTTTAATATGCTGAATCTAACCGTGTATTAAGTTTTTGGATTTTGGGCCCCGTTTTTAAATTGGTCCACATTGAGGTCCAAAGGGTCCAAAATTTAACTTTGTTTGATTTCATCAAAAATTGAATTATTGGGATTCTTTGATATGCCGAATCTAACCGTGTATTTAGATTTTTAATTTTGGGTCCTGTTTTTTAAATTGGTCTACATTAAGGTCCAAAGGGTCCAAAATTAAACTTAGTTTGATTTTAACAAAAATTGAATTCTTAGGGTTCTTTGATATGCTGAATCTAAACATGTGTTTAGATTTTTGATTATGGGCCCAGTTTTCAAGTTGGTCCAAGTTGGGGTCCAAAATTAAACTTTGTTTGATTTCAACAAAAATTGAATATATGGGGTTCTTTGATATGCTGGATCTAAACATGTATTTAGATTTTAGATTTTTGGCCCAGTTTTCAAGTTGGTCCAAATTGGGGTCCAAAATTAAACTTTGTTTGATTTCAACAAAAAATGAATATATGGGGTTCTTTGATATGCTGAATCTTACCATGTATTTAGATTTTTTATTTGTGGGCCCGCTATCAAATTGGTTCATATTGAGGTCAAAAGGGTCCACAATTAAACTTTGTTTGATTTCATCAAAAATTGAATTATTGGGGTTCTTTGATATGCCAAATCTAACCGTGTATTTAGATTTTTAATTTTGGGTCCTGTTTTTTAAATTGGTCTACATTAAGGTCCAAAGGGTCCAAAATTAAACTTAGTTTGATTTTAACAAAAATTGAATTTTTGGGGTTCTTTGATATGCTGAATCTAAACATGTGTTTAGATTTTAGATTATGGGCCCAGTTTTCAAGTTGGTCCAAGTTGGGGTCCAAAATTAAACTTTGTTTGATTTCAACAAAAATTGAATATATGGGGTTCTTTGATATGCTGAATCTAAACATGTATTTAGATTTTAGATTTTTGGCCCATTTTTCAAGTTGGTCCAAATTGGGGTCCAAAATTAAACTTTGTTTGATTTCAACAAAAATTGAATATATGGGGTTCTTTGATATGCTGAATCTTACCATGTATTTAGATTTTTTATTTGTGGGCCCGCTATCAAATTGGTTCATATTGAGGTCAAAAGGGTCCAAAATTAAACTTTGTTTGATTTCATCAAAAATTGAATTATTGGGGTTATTTGATATGCCAAATCAAACTGTGTTTTTAGATTTTTAATTTTGGGTCCCGTTTTTTAAATTTGTCTACATTAAGGTCCAAAGGGTCCAAAATTAAACTTAGTTTGATTTTAACAAAAATTGAATTCTTCGGGTACTTTGATATGCTGAATCTAAACATGTGTTTAGATTTTTGATTATGGGACCAGTTTTCAAGTTTGTCCAAGTTGGGGTCCAAAATTAAACTTTGTTTGATTTCAACAAAAATTGAATATATGGGGTTCTTTGATATGCTGAATCTAACCATGTATTTTGATTTTGGACATTGGACCATAATAGGTAAATTAAAAAAATTGAAGTTCTTAGACCACATTCTTTCTGTGTCAGAAACCTATGCTGTGTCAAATATTTAATCACAATCCAAATTCAGAGCTGTATCAAGCTTGAATGTTGTGTCCATACTTGCCCCAACTGTTCAGGGTTCGACCTCTGCTGTCGTATCAAGCTGCGCCCAGCGAAGCATTTTATTACTGCTTACATTATAATTTTATAAACACTACAGTCAGCATGGATTCTGCATTTTGCATCTACCCACTATTGGCATGGATAAATAATGGGTAATGGTTTTGATTGTTTTTGTTTCTTTTCTCAAATGAATATATGAACAATTCATTGTTTCATATAAAATATATAGCTTTTAAATAAACTAAATAGTGGTCCATTAAAATTTATGGTGATGACAGGGCAGTGGATTTGTGCCAACTGTGGAGAGAGGGAAAAGTACAATCTCAAATGAATGTAGTGAATGCGATATGATCTATGTAATTTCTTTTCAATGTCTGTTGACCTGGCTCTGTCATATTTTTCTATTATCTCAAAAAATTCTATATAACTTTCAAATTTTTATTTAAATTAATATTTCAGTTTTCATTTTAATAATTAAATAATTAACACAGTTAAAAGAAATTTTATAGTTTGTTAATAATTAACACATTTAAAAGAAATTTAATAGTTTGTTTTAGAATGCCACCATGCCGTGTGGACTAAAACAATCTGTGTTAATCTTTATATGGTTTCATATCATTCGATAAAGTGTTTGAACGACGTAAATACTATGATTAATTTCACCCCAATACTTTCGGCCAAAAATTTGCTTTCCGGTTCGATTTGATGGCTTTCATTTTGTTTAAAAGTCCAAACATATGTTAAGGCCGAACTTGAATCCTTATTTTGCAATCCGAAAATCCATGTTGGATAACCAATCTTGCAGTGATTTTAACCCCCACCCCCAAACTATTTGAATTAAGTTTTTTATCCGACAATTCTCTTTTGATGTCATCCCTAAGTAGGATAAAAGCCTTTTTATTCTTTCAATATCAAGTCCATCATGGGACAAAGTGAAAAAGAGCGAATTTTGTCGAACGCTTCAAAAGTTATGTTGAAATGTATGAACCAAAACAAACTTTGATGAAATTTTCCAAATCTTATGGATTTCAACAAAATTTAGGCTTGTATTTGACAAACTATTTTAGTCAGCTATTTCATTTATTATAACATGTTTTATAAGCATAATGTTGCAAGAGCTTTTTGTCGACGTGTGCTGTTTCCGATTTTGAAAACGAATGGAAATTCGCAGCCTGCTTTCTTTGTGTTTCTTGGTAAATTGAAATTGATGCTAACTGTGTCGTCAAAGAATGATATCTAATCTAGTTTTTGTCGAGCCTGCGACTTTTGTCGCAGAAAGCTCGACATAGGGATAGTGATTCGGCGGCGGCAGCTACGGCGGCGTTAGCTAAATTCTTAAAAGCTTTAAAAATATTTTAGAAGGTGGAAGACCTGGATGCTTCATACTTTGTATATAGATGCCTCATGTTACGAAGTTTCCGTCAGTCACATGTCCAATGTCCTTGACCTCATTTTCATGGTTCAGTGACTACTTGAAAAAAGTTCAGATTTTTGGGAATGTTAAATTCTCTCTTATTATAAGTAATAGGATACCTATATTTGGTATGTGCGTACCTTGCAAGGTCCTCATGCCCGTCAGACAGTTTTCACTTGACCTCGACCTCATTTCATGGATCAGTGAACAGGGTTAAGTTTTGGTGGTCAAGTCCATATCTCAGATACTATAAGCAATAGGTCTAGTATATTTGGTGTATGGAAGGACTGTAAGGTGTACATGTCCAGGTTACAATAAACCATTAGATTTTATGGGCACAGCCATTTTATGAGCATAACATGGTACCGGTATTCAGAATTAAGAGTATAGCTAATCCTGATTGGTTGATATGTGTGCCTGTTATTTTTTGTTATTAGAGACTTCGTGCATTCTGCATTATACCAAAGGCCAAATAAATTATTTTCCTTAGCCCTAACGGAACTGAGATGTCTTTTAAATGCTAGGATAAGACACGTATTTTAAAGTGCAAAATTGATAGGCATGGGAGATAAGTACAAATTACGCTAAGAAAAGCAACACGAACCTATATTTTTTGGACCAAAAAATACTGTTCTAATAACTTTTCTTTAATTCTAGCAAGGTTTCGTTAAAAAAATCTACTTTCTAAAGTCTGTATCTCAAAAAAAGGCTATCATTGTCGCCTATGGGGAAATTAATTGTTTATTTCAATCTTCAACTGGAAGGTGTCATCGGACCTTGACCTCATTTTCATGGTTCAGTGGTTATAGTTAAGTTTTTGTGTTTTGGTATGTTTTTCTTATACTGTATGCAATAGGTCTACTATATTTAGTGTATGGAATGAATGTAAGGTGTACATGTCTAGCTGGCAGGTGTCATTTGACCTTGACCTCATTTTCATGGTTCAGTGGTCAAAGTTAAGTTTTTGAGTTTTGGTCTTTTTTTAGCTCACCTGGCCCGAAGGGCCAAGTGAGCTTTTCTCATCATTTGTCGTCCGTCATCTGTCGTCGTCGTCCGTCGTCGTTAGCTTTTTACAAAAATCTTCTCCTCTAAAACCACTGGGCCAAATTTAACCAAACTTGGCCACAATCATCATTAGGGTATCTAGTTTAAAAAATGTGTCGGATGACCCCGCCAACCAACCAAGATGGCCGCCATGGCTAAAAATAGAACATAGGGGTAAAATGTAGATTTTGGCTTATATCTCTGAAACCAAAGCATTTAGAGTAAATCTGACATAGGGTAAAACTGATTATCAGGTCAAGATCTATCTGCCCTGAAATTTTCAGACAAATCTGACAGTCTGTTGTTGGGTTGCTGCCCTCGAATTGGTAATTTTAAGGAAATTTTGCAGTTTTTGGTTATTATCTTGAATATTATTATATATAGAGATAAACTGTAAACAGCAATAATGTTCAGCAAAGTAAGATCTACAAATAAGTTGTCATGACCAAAATTGTCAGTCGACCCCTTTAGGAGTTATTGCCCTTAATAGTCAATTTTTAACAATTTTTCATAAATTATTGTAATCTTTTACAAAAATCTTCTGCTCTGAAACTACTGAGACAAATTTAACCATACTTGGCCATAATCATTATTAGGGTATCTACTTTAAAAAATTTGTCCGATGACCCCGCCTTCCAACCATCATGGCCAACTTGGTTAAAAATAGAACATAGGGGTAAAATGCAGTTTTTGGTTTATATCTCTGAAACTAAAGCATTTAGAGCAAATCTGACAGGTGGCAAAAATGTTCATCAGATTTAGATATATCTGCCCTGAAATTTTTCAGATGAATCCGACAACCTGTTGTTGGGTTGCTGCCCCTGAGTTAGTAATTTTACAAAAATTTTGCAGTTTTTTGTTATTATCTTAGATATCATTATAATATCTAATATCTAATACTATTAATTATGATTTTAACCTTATTTTACATGATTTCCAAAGCATCAGTAAATACAGGTGAGCAACACAGGCTCTTGAGAGCCTCTAGTTCTAATACTATATGCAATAGGTCAACTATATTTGATGAATGGAATGTTTATGAGGTGTTTATGTCTTTCTGCCAGATATCATATGACCTTGACCTGATTTACATGGCTCATTGGTCAATGTTAAGTTTTCCTGCTGAACTTTGTTTTAGAAAATATAAACAATAGCTCAACTATATTTGGTGTATGGAATGATTTTAAGGCATATCTGTCTGTCATGCAGGGTTCATATGACCATGACCTTATTTTCATGGTTAATAGGTCAAGGTTATTTTTTTTTTCTTTTTTGATTTGTTTTTGTAGAGCCTGCGACTTTTGTTGCAGAAAGCTCTACATAGGATAGTGATTCCAGCGGCAGCGGCGGCGTTAGCTAACTTCTTAAAAGCTTTGTATTTTAGAAGGTGGAAGAACTGGATGCTTCATACTTTGTATATAGATGCCTTATGTTACGAAGTTTCCGTCTGTCACATGTCCATTGTCCATGACCTCATTTTCATGGTTCAGTGACTACTTGAAAAAAAAGTTAAGATTTTTTGTAATGTTAATTTCTCTCTTATAATGAGTAATAGGATAACTATATTTGGTATGTGCGTACCTTGCAAGGTCCTCATGCCCGTCAGACAGTTTTCACTTGACCTCGACCTCATTTCATGGATCAGTGAACAAGGTTTAGCTTTGGTGGTCAAGTCCATATCTCAGATACTAGAAGCAATAGGTCTAGCATATTTGGTGTATGGAAGGACTGTAAGGTGTACATGTCCATCTGACCTTGACCTCATTTTCATGGTTCAGTGGTTATAGTTAAGTTTTTGTGTTTTGATCTGTTTTTCTTATACTGTATGCAATAGGTGTACTATATTTGGTGTATGGAATGATTGTAAGGTGTGAATGTCTAGCTGGCAGGTGTCTTCTGACCTTGACCTCATTTTCATGGTTCAGTGGTCAGTGTTAAGTTTTTGTGTCTTGGTCTGTTTTTCTATTAATTACTATAAGCAATAGGTCAACTATATTTGTTGTATGGAAGGATTGCAAGCTGTACATGTCTGCCTGGCATGGTTCATCTGACCTTGAACTCATTTTCATGGTTCATTAGTCAATGTTTAGTTTTCTTAGTTAAGTCTGTATCTTAGAAACTATAAGCAATAGGTCAACTATATTTAGTGTATTGAATGGTTGTAAGGTGTACATGTATTTCTTGTTTGGTTTATATGACCTTGGCCTCATTTTCTTGGATCATGTTAAGTTTATGTGATAGTTGTAGTGAAGCTTTATATTTAAAACTATCAGCATAATATCAATGATTAGTAAAGAAGGCGAAACATTTCAGCATGTGCACTCTTGTTGTTTTTAAAATGTTTCATTGTTATAACAGCCATCAATCAAAATTTGATTTTTCAAAAGCTCGATATACTAGTAATATTTTGGCCTTGTCCAACTTACTCCTTTTCCTTTAGCCTTAAAACATTAATGAGTTGATTCATTGAGAATATCGTGACCAGGGACCAGTACATTAATTTATTAGGTCAATGTTCAAGTTTTTCAAGATCTCAACACTTTTCGTTTTAATTAGTTTTGATTGACAAATGGCAGATAAAAGAGTTTTCAATATAAGTTAAAAGGTTCATTTGGAAAAGAGTTGAGAAATCTTTTGAAAAATAATTTTGCATTCTTTAATGTTTAGATTTACGTTTCACACTCTATACACTTTTCTAGGCCTATTTTGAATGCAACAGAAACAGGCAGTCATTATTTTCTAACATAAAGAAATAAACAACTGGTCTAGGAAGAAGTAAATGAATAACATATCTTTTTGAAAAAAAACTAATCAATAAATAAATACAAACGCAGATGATCGAGTAAGTATCACCCCTTTTTTCAGTGTTTATACATTCCCCCACAGACGTTTGTCTCTGAAAAATAGTTGTTTATACCTTAATGTTAAATTAAAGTATATATTGAAAAAATCAGATACAAGTGCCTGTGATTCCCCACAAAATAGAAATAGGAAAATCTCAAAATTATTAATTGCTGTTTATTTTTTGTAATTCACTAAACAATGCTATTCTGCATGGAAAAACATTTTCAAATTTCATCAGCTATGAGACCGCTAGCTTTTTAGAAAAGCTAATACTTGTACTTCTATTTACATCAACTTTGTCACAATATTTGATTCTTAAATTTTCTTTGTCAATTTGGTGTCGATGTTTTAGAATTTATTTAGAACTTGAGACTCTGTTAAGATACTTATCTGGAAACAAGATGTTAACTTCCCAATGTCTTTTTAGCTTAAATCATCCTTAGGGTATCTAGTTTAAAAAATGTATCAAATGAACCGGCCCATCAACCAAGATGGCCGCCATGGCTAAAAATAGAACATGGGGGTAAAATGCAGTTTTTGGCTTGTATCTCTATAATAATAATAATAAATTCTTTATTTAAAGAGGGTAAACTCAGTTAGTTACAATAAACTAATCTTCCCTGAGGCCCTCACATACAAATTACAATACAATCAAAAACAGATATTTACACAAAGTTAATTTACAGTCAATTAGTTCAATGTAATATTACTAACATGATAAGATATAAGGCTGTTCAAGATGTACATGTAGTCAAAAAATCAAATACAAAAAAAAATAAAAGAATATACAAATACATTGTAGAAAATATAATCTTATCAGGACTGTGTTAAGTACTTCTTGATACTTTGTTTAAAAGTATAAGTGTTTTGAGCTTTACGCATTTTGTGTGGTAGTCCATTCCATAACACTGATCCAGAATAAACAAAAGATTTCTTAAATAGCTCAGCTTTTGGCTTAGGAACTATCAGATTACCTTGAGTGACGCCTCTCAGGGAGTAAGGATTATTATCTGATTTCAGTTTAAACTTTTGAACTAGGTACATTGGTGCTTCCATACGCATACATTTATATAGAAGTAAATATTTGTGGTATTTTATTCTATTGTCAACTGTCATCCACCCAAGTTTTTTAAATAAGGGGGCTGAGGGGGATAAAGGATCTGCATCTAGAATTAATCTTGCTGCCCTTTTTTGGAGTTTTAAAATTCTTGCTATCCCTTCATTTTTACATTCACCCCAAATAATACAGCAGTAAATCTCTGAAACTAAAGCATTTAGAGCAAATCTGAGAGGGGTTAAAATTTGATCAGGTCAAGATCTATCTGTGCCCTGAAATTTTCAGATGCATCAGACAACCCGCTGTTGGGTTGCTGCACCTGAATTAGTAATTTTAAGAAAATTTTGCAGTTTTTGTTTATTATATTGAATATTATAATAGATAGAGAAAAACTGTAAACAGCAAAATTGTTCAGCGAAGTAAGATCTACAAATAAGTCAACATGACCAAAATTGTCAATTGACCCCTTTAGGAGTTATTGCCCTTTAAAGTCAATTTTTCACAATTTTTTGTAAATTTTTGTAATCTTTTACAAAAATCTTCTCCTCTGAAACTACTGGGCCAAATTAAACCAAACTTGACCTAAATCATCCTGAGGGTATCTAGTTATAAATATATATATCCGATGACCCAGCTCATCAACCAAGATGGCCACCATGGCTAAAAATAGAACATGGGGGGTAAAATGCAGTTTGGCTTATATCTCTGAAACTAAAGCATTAAGAGCAAATCTGAGAGGGGTTAAAATTTGATCAGGTCAAGATCTATCTGTGTCCTGAAATTTTTAGATGCATCAGACAACCCGTTGTTGGGTTGCTGCCCCTGAATTAGTAATTTTAAGAAAATTTTGCAGTTTTTGTTTATTATATTGAATATTATAATAGATAGAGAAAAACTGTAAACAGCAAAATTGTTCAGCGAAGTAAGATCTACAAATAAGTCAAAATGACCAAAATTGTCAATTGACCCCATAAGGAGTTATTGCCCTTTAAAGTCAATTTTTCACAATTTTTTGTAAATTTTTGTAATCTTTTACAAAAATCTTCTCCTCTGAAACTACTGGGCCAAATTAAACCAAACTTGGCCTAAATCATCCTGAGGGTATCCAGTTTTAAAATATATCCGATGACCCCGCTCATCAACCAAGATGGCCACCATGGCTAAAAATAGAACATGGGGGGTAAAATGCAGTATGGCTTATATCTCTGAAACTAAAGCATTTAGAGCAAATCTGACATGGGGGTAAAAATGTTCATCAGGTCAAGATCTATCTGCCCTGAAATTTTCACACGCATCAGACAACCTGTTGTTGGGTTGCTACCCCTGAATTGGTAATTTTAATGAAATTTTGCAGTTTTTGGTTATTATCTTGAATATTATAATAGGTAGAGATAAAACTGTAAACAGCAAACATGTTCAGCAAAGTAAGCTCTACAAATAAGTCAACATGATCAAAATTGTCAATTGACCCATTCAGGAGTAAATGCCCTTGAAAGTCAATTTTTCACAATTTTTCGTAAATTTTTGTAATCTTTTACAAAAATCTTTTCCTCTGAAACTACTGGGCCAAGTTCATTATAGATAGAGATAACTGTAAACAGCAAACATGTTCAGCAAAGTAAGCTCTACAAATAAGTCAACATGATCAAAATTGTCAATTGACCCATTCAGGAGTAAATGCCCTTGAAAGTCAATTTTTCACAATTTTTCGTAAATTTTTGTAATCTTTTACAAAAATCTTTTCCTCTGAAACTACTGGGCCAAGTTCATTATAGATAGAGATAACTGTAAACAGCAAGAATGTTCAGTAAAGTAAGACCTACAAACAAGTCACCATCACCAAAATTGTCAATTGACCTCTAAAGGGGTTATTGCCCTTTAAAGTCAATTTTTTACACTATTTTTTAAATCTTTGTAATCTTTTACAAAAAATCTACTGGGTCAAATGGAATTAATAGCATATACGTATAGTGGGTAAATGCCCTTCTCTTTTAGCATATACTAATTGTGGGTGAATGTCCTTTTCTTTCAGCATACTTATATTGGGTGAATGCCCCCCAGACCTGGCGGGTTAGACGGGATCGGGGAACCCCTGCCCAAATTTTTTTTAAAGGATGCTCCAAAAAAACATTTTGAGGCATTTTCAACTTTATACAGGCCTTGGTGGATTCAATAAAGCTTCATTTTTAGACTTTTAACAGTAATTTTCTTTTTGTCATGTTACAGACCTGGGTATACACCAAATCCATTATTTTTTCTAACAGTATTTTATTTCTGTATGTATGGTTCCCCTTACCTTGATTAACCTGATGGGTCTGGGGAGATGGGCCCCAATTATGCTAAAAAGAACATATAATGAAGGTTAAATGTTCTTTTTCGCATAATTACTTGGGGCCCATCTCCCCAGACCCATCAGGTTAATCCAGGTTAGGAGAACCCATATCAATTTTTGGAAAGTTTTGGAAAGTTTGCTATAGCTTGCTATAGCAATATACTTTCCTAAGGCGTTGGCCTCAAACCGGAAGTTGGACAGACTATCTTACTATGTCTACTCCTAGATAATGTAGTACTAGTGTTTGAGTACTAATTCTAGGAAGATGCTTTTGAAATTTTGAGTTACTTCTATTTTGATTAGCTTACAGCTTGAATTAAAATGTACTGAATGTTCAGCGATAATTCAAATGAATTCAACTTCATTTTGAAAATGAGTATCACAAACACTACTTCGCGGATCTGCGCTGCACGGAAATTCAAATCAATACACATCTACACAAAACAGCAGTTTCTACGTTATGCTTTTATCGGTATTACCCAGACATGCATGAGATCCATTTTTGTGTGCCTCCCAACGGGAGTACAATAATCCCGGTTTCAGGGGTTTCCTCCCGTCATTAGGTTGAAGAGAAAATAAATACCGCGTCTAAAATATTTCATGAATGAACATTTTTACTACGATTGTTACAAATGTTTATTAAAGACATAAAAGCCCGAGTGTAACGAAAGTATCCTGGTATCTCATCTTGGCCCACAACAGACTTGGACTATAACAAACTCGGTTTGGAGACTTATTGTTTTTGCTCAGTTCTTCTTGGGGTCTTTTTAGGGGTATTTTGAGGGGCCTACAAAAAGGGAGATATTTACTATAGAACAGAAGGGAGATATTTACTATAGAACCCTATGGGATTTATTTTTTTTAATTTTCAAATGACTATAACTTGAAAACAGTAAGTGATAGACACACACGGTCTTCAGTGATGATCACAGGACAATAAAACAAATCGAATAAAATATAGGTTGAGTCCCTGGGGTCACCCCACCCCCTTCTGTTTGAGAACTTGTAAACGGTTGAGATCCCCACCCCTTAACCATATACATTCATGTATGGGACAATAATGCAAATCAAATGAAATATAGCAGGAGTCCCTCTGGGTCACCCCCACCCCCTACTGTTTGAGAACTTGTAAACGGTCGATATCCCCACCCCCAAACCATATATAATCTTGTATGGGACAATAAAACAAATCAAATGAAATATAGGGGGAGTCCCTGGGGGTCACCCCCACCCCTTCTGTTTGAGAACTTGTTAACGGTTGAGATCCCCTCCCCTAAACCATATATATTCTTGTATTGGACAATAAAACAAATCAAATCAAATAAAAGGCGAGTCCCCTGGGGTCACCCCACCCCATCCTGTTTGAGAACTTGTAAACAGTCGAGATCCCCATCCCAAAACCATTTATATTCTTGTACAGGACAATAAAACAAATCAAATGAAATAAAAGGCAAGTCCCCTGGGGTCACTCCCACCCCCTTCCTGTTTGAGAACTTGTAAACGGTCGAGATCCCCACCTCTAAACTGTATATATTCCTGTTCATGATTTAAAGAAGATTTGAATGACATACAGATTTAATCTCTAGGCGTCACTTATGCATATCACTTTACTAGACCAAACCAATTTTTTTTTTAAAATAGAAAAAAACATTAACCATGCAATCTACACATCTATAACCTATTTGAAATAATACACATCTACCGTTGCAAACTTTCCACAGGTGCTATCCAGCATTTTGATTTTTTTTAGTTTGACTGTGTTACCTTTAGATATGTTCATTTTATATTGACTTTAGGGATTACAAATCTTGAAAAATAGAATAAATTCAATGTATAAAATATTTTCATATTTTCAATTTTTTTATATAAACATGATAAAATTAGATATATTATAGGCCTTGAATAAGAAATATTTGAACTATGCTTTTAAATTTATTAGTATGAAGACTATATATTAAGAGTCCAATTTTTTATGGTATTTATTAGCATAATAGATGACCCCAACCAACCAACCAACCAACCAACCAACCAAGATGGCCACCATGGCTAAAAATAGAACATAGGGGTAAAATGTAGATTTTGGCTTATATCTCTGAAACCAAAGCATTTAGAGCAAATCTGACACTGATTATCAGGTCAAGATCTATCTGCTCTGAAATTTTCAGACAAATCTGACAACCTGTTGTTGGGTTGCAGCCCCTGAATTGGTAATTTTAAGGAAATTTTGCAGTTTTTATACGACCGCAAAAATTGAAAATTTTTTGGTCGTATATTGGTATGACGTTGGCGGCGGCGTCGTCGTCGTCGTCGTCGTCGTCCGAAGACACATTGGTTTTCACACTCTAACTTTAGTTTAAGTGAATGGATCTCCATGAAATTTTACCATAAGGTTCAATACCACAAAAGGAAGGTGGGGATTGATTTTGGGGGTTATGGTACCAACAGTTAAGGAATTAGGGGCCAAAAATAAGCATTTTTGTAACTTCCAGACAATAACTTGTGTGTAAGTGTATGGATCTCTCTGACATTGTACCACAAGGTTCCATATCTCAAAGGGAAGGCTGTAATTGATTTTGGGGGTAATTGCCTAAAAATTTTAGGAATTAGGGGCCAAAAAAGGGGCAAAAAACAAGCATTTTTCTAGTTTCATGACAATAACTTGTGTGTAAGTGTTTGGATATTTCTGAAATTGTACTACAAGGTTCCATATCACAAAGGGAAAGCTGGAATTGAGTTTGGGGGTAATTGCCCGAAACGTTTAGGAATTGGGGGCCAAAAAGGGGCCAAAAATAAGCATTTTTCTAGTTTCCAGACAATAACTTGTGTTCAAGTGTATGGATATCTCTGAAATTGTACTGCAAGGTACCATACCACAAAGGGAAGGCTGGGATTGAGTTTGGGGGTGATGAATCATAAGGGGGTTCAAAAAATTTGGGGGGGGGGGATTTTTTTTTTTCTTTTTTTTTCTTTTTTTCCTTTTTTTTTTCTTTTCAAATTTTCCATTTTAAGTTGGTTATTTCTGATTAATATTTAAAAGCAAATAATAATGATATGGTAGGAGATACACACCAAACAGGATGTGTAAATTATTATATAATAAGTATTGTGCAATAGCAAGAAATTGTCAATTGTACAGTATTGCACAATAGCAAGAAATATTCAATTGCACAGTATTGTGCAAAAGAAGATACTTCATATAAATTGCTTATTTCTTGATCAATTTCAATGGGGTTTTATTCTTGAATTCTTGGGGTTCTTTAATATGCTGAATCTAACCGTGTATTAAGTTTTTGGATTTTGGGCCCCGTTTTTAAATTGGTCCACATTGAGGTCCAAAGGGTCCAAAATTTAACTTTGTTTGATTTCATCAAAAATTGAATTATTGGGGTTCTTTGATATGCCGAATCTAACCGTGTATTTAGATTCTTAATTTTTGGTTCCGTTTTCAAATTGGTCTACATTAAGGTCAAAAGGGTCCAAAATTAAACTTAGTTTGATTTTAACAAAAATTGAATTTTTAGGGTACTTTGATATGCTGAATCTAACCATGTATTTAGATTTTTGATTATGGGCCCAGTTTTCAAGTTGGTCCAAATCGGGGTCCAAAATTAAACTTTGTTTGATATCAACAAAAATTGAATATATGGGGTTCTTTGATATGCTGAATCTAACCATGTATTTAGATTTTTGATTTTTGGGCCCCGTTATCAACTTTGTCCACATTGAGGTCAAAAGGGTCCAAAATTAAACTTTGTTTGATTTCATCAAAAATTGAATTCTTGGGGTTCTTTGATATTCTGAATCTAACCATGTATTTAGATTTTTTATTTGTGGACCCGCTATCAAATTGGTTCATATTGAGGTCAAAAGGGTCCAAAATTAAACTTTGTTTGATTTCATCAAAAATTGAATTATTGGGGTTCTTTGATATGCCAAATCTAACCGTGTATTTAGATTTTTAATTTTGGGTCCCGTTTTTAAATTGGTCTACATTAAGGTCCAAAGGGTCCAAAATTAAACTTAGTTTGATTTTAACAAAAATTGAATTCTTTTGAATTATTGGGGTTCTTTGATATGCCAAATCTAACCGTGTTTTTAGATTTTTAATTTTAGGTCCCGTTTTTTAAATTGGTCTACATTAAGGTCCAAAGGGTCCAAAATTAAACTTAGTTTGATTTTAACAAAAATTGAATTCTTGGGGTACTTTGATATGCTGAATCTAAACATGTGTTTAGATTTTTTATTATGGGCCCAGTTTTCAAGTTTGTCCAAGTTGGGGTCCAAAATTAAACTTTGTTTGATTTCAACAAAAATTGAATATATGGGGTACTTTGATATGCTGAATCTAAACACGTGTTTAGATTTTTGATTATGGGACCAGTTTTCAAGTTTGTCCAAGTTGGGGTCCAAACTTAAACTTTGTTTGATTTCAACAAAAATTGAATATATGGGGTTCTTTGATATGTTGAATCTAACCATGTATTTTGATTTTGGACATTGGACCATAATAGGTAAATTAAAAAAATTGAAGTTCTTAGACCACATTCTTTCTGTGTCAGAAACCTACAATGTATGCTGTGTCAAATATTTAATCACAATCCAAATTCAGAGCTGTATCAAGCTTGAATGTTGTGTCCGTGTTTGCCCCAACTGTTCAGGGTTCGACCTCTGCGGTCGTATCAAGCTGCGCCCAGCGAAGCATTTTATTGGTTATTATCTTGAATATTATTATAGATAGAGATAAACTGTAAACAGCAATAATGTTCAGCAAAGTAAGATCTACAAATAAGTCATCATGATCAAAATTGTCAGTCGACTCCTTTAGGAGTTATTGCCCTTTATAGTCAATTTTTTAACAATTTTTCGTAAATTTTTGTAATCTTTTAACCCCGCCTTTCAACCATCATGGCCGACTTGGTTAAAAATAGAACATAGGGGTAAAATGCAGTTTTTGGTTTATATCTCTGAAACTAAAGCATTTAGAGCAAATCTGACAGGTGGTAAAATGTTCATCAGATTTAGGTTTATCTGCCCTGAAATTTTCAGATGAATCCGACAACCCGTTGTTGGGTTGCTTCCCCTGAGTTAGTAATTTTACAGAAATTTTGCAGTTTTTTGTTATTATCTTAGATATCATTATAATATCTAATATCTAATACTCTTAATTATGATTTTGACCTTATTTTACATGATTTCCAAAGCATCAGTAAATACAGGTGAGCGACACAGGCTCTTGAGAGCCTCTAGTTGGACTTTGTTGTGATATATTTTTTTGTGGTATTAAGATTAAGCGGAACTCTTCAATGAAATAGGCATATTTATTGCTTTGGGATTTTTACCAGGGTAAGAACACATGAAATACTATTTTGGAAACAAAAACAATTGTTCAGCATTTCAAGGACATAAAATTTATCAAATGAAATGTTTCAGATTGGAAAAAAATAAGCAATGAATGTGTATAACATTATCTGAGGAAAGATGTTGTTACTAGTATAAATCTTTAAAAAAAAATAACATTGCCCTGTAAATTTGTTATGTATAGTTTGACAATATCAAATATTATATAGTAACAAAAATATCCCCTTGCAAACAGAAAAACGAATAGGACTTTTGCATGTACTCAGTAAGTGAGTCAGGACCAAAAAAAAAACGTGTCTGAAATAACATTTTCATTGATAATGATGTTTAAAAAAACCAACAAATGAATAATCCCATCTCAAAAGGGATTACTATGATTGAGATTAACCTCTGAATAAATATAATTGTGTATATTTTAATAAAAAGTTATAACAAATATTGTTTGTTTATATGTTGTTTAGTTTGCATCAAGACAATGCAAGTGCCATATATTTCATTCATAAAATTCACTTATACTACATTTTTATTATCCTACAAAATTGTCCCAACTAGATCTTTTTAGATTTGGTTCACACAGATTCCTTTAAAAAAAGTACTATTGTTGCATTAATTATTTCATGCATCAATTGTAAACAAAAATATCAGGTGAGCGACACAGACTCCTTGGAGCCTCTAGTTTTGTATTATTTATTTGCTGTCAGATTGATATTTAACCATATATCTCCTTTCTATTCATATTAAAGCATCATAATTGTGCCCAATTTGATATGAAAATCAGTAAAGCTGCATAAAATATACTTTTTTCATTACTGGTACTAGATTGAGGCAGCATTATGTATAAATGTCAGATGATGGATGACGACTTTTAACCTTTAGTTAATGAAGTTTGATCCTTTATTCACAGTAACTATTTTAATATTCTATATTTATTTTGTAGGTATATTGATATGCCTAAAATTATACGTGTTGTACCACATTCGTTAATGCCTGCAGAAAACAGGAAGGCAAGTATATGTTCACTCACGGTTGAAGCTAATTATATAATTGGTATAAAACCACTAATTCATAGCCCCATTGCTTTCTATGTTAAATTCTGCTATTTCAAGCATTAATGGCTACTTTGTCTTAAGTTCAAATAAAGTAGCAGTTATTTCATGTCAAAACTATACCTTATCCTGACTTGTGCTGAAAAATTCAACATACCTTTAATTGCATATTAGAGCATACTGGTTCCCGGAAGTTTGATAGTACAAAAACAGGTACTTCTGATCTGAACAACAGGGCAAATGTGCCCTCCTATTAAAATTGTATATACTTCTTTATTATTCAAAAAAAACTTTCAACAAGGGTTCTACAGTGATCCCAAGTCCCCAAGCTTTCATTTGATACCAAAGCTACCCAAATATTCCACCTATTGACAAAGATACAGCTATGCGTAGGAACTATTTTGTTTAAAATATGTACTACTTTCTTGTATGTTCTTTCCGACCGGGCCTGAATTAGTGGTTCTATACCTATAACAGCACCTAACTTGTTATATTGACTTCTGCTTGACTTAATTTCCTTCTATGATCTATTTCTAGCATAGAAAAACACATAAAGCTTTAGTCAAAACACAATATAACTGAATTCAAGCTCAAATTGGACTGGTAGTAACATATGCGTTATACAAAGAAAACTCCATATGGATACTAATAGTGACAGATATGACACTTTTTCAATTTTTACCAGTTCTTATTTGT